>NC_040013.1:14285591-14500591 GCF_000972845.2 Larimichthys crocea
ATGACAGACCCGGGAGTGAGGATATGTTTGCCAAGATTATATTGGACTCTCAAGCACACAGGAAGAGAAGACGGAGGGCCTACACCTGCTCTGGTTACATGCAATCACTTCCAGCTCCTGCCAAATGTATTTCCACCGAACACGAGGTACTCATGATGTCTTATTTATAGCCATTTGACGTGTGATTCGTGATAGATTAATACAGGATTTGATTGGGGTATAATGTAACTTCACGGCTGGTGTTTAGATCATAGAGGTTAAGCACTACACTGAAAATAAATGCTGAAATGAAGCAGTTCTTTAGAGCAACAGCAGTTCATTTTGTTAATCATAATCATTTTATACTCAACTGGCACGATCCATTGTATGTAGAGCGTTGTGTCATCATTGTAGTGTCACTCTGTTGGTGTTCACAGTCATTCATGGACACAAGATGACTCAAAAACCAATTATCGCAGGACGTATTCACTGGTACTGAACATTATGTAAAATACTTTGGCAGCATGATCAGATTGACTTAAAAGCTACTTTAAAATAGTTATGCTGCTCATCTGAATGTCATACCTATATTCTTTCATTCATATGTATGTATATGCATAACGGAAAAGTGTGCATTTGGATGAAAAAGTAAGTAATCACAAAATATGTGTTATGCATCAGGAAATTTTAGAGCTAACTGTAGAATCACTTTGGAGTGATAGCATGCCTTATCCCGTGTTTTTAAGTTTTATTGGTGGCTCTTTGGTTGTGTTGAGTATTCTGGACACAAATGATGTCGTATCGTGTTAATTACGCTGCTTAGTCACTATAGCAGTCGATCCTGATTGTTCTTATAGTGACTGTTTCTCATCAGGAGGCTGAAGTGTGTGAAGGTAAATGTATTTATTCTAAAGACCACTGATTCTCTTCAGGTCGCTGTTTGTCTCCTCTTCTTTATATTTCTTGGCTGATAGAGTCTGTATGAAAATCAGCACATTATATAAAATCTGCTGGTGATACAGTGACTGTACTGTAAGATACTTTTACAGGAGCAGGAACAGGGTTGTGGTGCTGTGCATCAGACTCAGACTGTGCACGAAGGTGAAACAGTCAGTCCTTCATCTTCATGTCAGCAAAACAATTCATTTGATTGTTGATTTCAGAATATCTCTCCCTTGTTTAACATCAGCTGAAATCATGGTGGATAATTATACATATCATGGGACAGTTAGGGACAGAAAACTATGTTCTAAATTTGTTTGCAAGAAAGCACAAACTTTGACTATGACTTTGACTTTGTTGACTATCACAGTCTCATTGAAATCGTTTGGTCCTTTCGCATGGTGCTGAGGTGAGAGGAAACTTCAGCCTGTCCAGTAGAAACTCAACAGTGTTGTCAAAGTGTCCAGTAACATTCAGCTGTTTGGCATTTATACTCAGCATGTTCTTCTTAGGAAGGCCTGATCATTCTTTGTTTAGTGTTCCAGCTGGACTAAAAGGATGAAATCAACCTTTGTTTTGGTGGCTGGCTTTGAGTCTGTTAAACTCTCGTCAGACTGGACTGTATAAATGTTTTTGGCTGTGGAAAATATACATTCTGGATAGTCTGGTCTGTTGAAGTATTCTTCTCTCATCTTTTTTCTTCAGGGTGGTGATATTTGTCAAGATGTGTTTGTGTTCATCTTGTCTGAGCTGCAGTGTGTTGCATAGCTGACAGTTGTTATGTTTTTCACTCTTGTTTTCATGACTGATGGCACCTGGCTGCAAATTCTTCCCCCCGGGGTACAATAAAGATTTGTTCATTGGTTGATTGATTGATTTAACTTCACCTGGTAAAATCTCTTCTGTGTGTCTCTGTTCTTGGTTTTTATTTCAAATCTTATTACGGTGTAACATTTTCTGTGATATAGAAACTTCCAAGCTGCGTTCCTACATGCTTTTGAACAGAATAATTTCTGTTAAATGTTGTTTTAAGAATTTTGGTTGTTTGGGATGTCTGTGACAGGAAAACAAAGTCTTGAATCGATATTACTGTATGTGGTGTGAACTAAAGATAAAAACTCTCTTCACAACATCTTAGGTCATCTTAATTAGTAGTGTAATATGTTGTAAAACAATTTATTACCCAACTTTATCTCATACTTTTGACCTTGTTGCATTTTCCATGTTGTGCGAGCCAGATAAGGAAACTTTTACCCATTTACTCTTAAGTATTATTATGAAATGAAATAAATCTCTGTACAATGAATACTATCTTTGTGAAGTGTGTTTTGAGACATAAAGGTTCATTTAATGCAGATATACAATATATTTAGAGGTTTTGTGTGCTGGTTTTGTTTGTGCTGTTGTGCATTATTTTTGCCACTCTTTCTCTGACACAGTTATCATTCACACATTTCTAGTTATATTTTCAAACCCCCCACAACGGCACATTTAATGTCTGTACATGTTGTATTTAACTTTTAACGTCATGTTTCTCTTTGTGACAGATCTCTGAGATCCACGTGACAGGGGAGTCCGAGGACATGACAGCCAAGGAGAGGCTGCTGCTCTGGTCCAAGCAGATAACAGAGGGCTATGTAGGCGTACGGTGTGATAACTTCACAACCTCCTGGAGGGATGGAAGGCTATTTAACGCCATCATTCATAAATACAGGTACTGTTGCACAGAATGACCTGCAGGGGGGTTTTGCACAGTGGGTTTAGTAGTGTAGTGTTCTTTTCTCTTTCTTTTAGTTGATATGCCTTGTTTTTGTTTTTTGTTATTTCCTTACTCTTCTATCACAGGCCGGACATGGTTGACATGACCCATGTGTCATCACAGACCAACCGATCAAATCTGGAGCATGCGTTTTGTGCAGCTGAGCAGCTGGGGGTGGCCAGGCTCCTGGACCCCGAGGGTGAGATCCATGCACAGTGTCATGTTTGGTTTGAAAAATGCTCTCTGTGCTATAAATCATGGATAGTAAAACTTGGATTTGGCTTGAGGAATAATTCCTCTGAGTACAGCTCATGTGTTGCATTCATAACGATTTTGGCTTTTGCTCCCCTCATCAGACGTAGACGTTCAGTCTCCAGATGAAAAATCAGTTATCACATATGTCTCAACACTGTATGATGCCTTCCCAAAAGTACCCGATGGCGTTGATGGAATCAGTCCTAATGTAAGTTGATAACACCGGTCTGCCAGTAACACCACCCATTCTGCGTGCTGAAAAGTGATTTATTGCTGACGATCCTTTTTCTTTGAACAGGATGTTGATATCAAATGGGTGGAGTACCAGAACATGATCAAATACCTCAGCCAGTGGATCAAACACAATGTGGCCATAATGTCAGATAGATCATTCCCCAACAACCCTGTGGAACTCAAGGTATTGTGGCTTTATTAGCTGTTATTAGCTTTATTTTGTTCAAGCTGAGCTGCAGCTGTCTCATTTTACAGAGTAGTTAGAATCACAGTACGGTGAAGGATAATTGTCTGCTTTAGACAGCACACATGCAGCATCTGTCTGCTGTAAATGAGACTTAAAGTGATATTGATGGATATGAGAGAGCAGCAGCATCCATTTACTGCAAGAAGTCGATAGCTTTTATGCACTAAGGCACTTTTAGGCAGTTATTTTAAAGACAAAGGGAGATTATGGACAAATGCTTAGAGACGTTTCTCCTGTTGTGATGCTTTGTTGTCCAAGTGTAGAAAAACTACATTTACGTATTGTTGTCTCTGCTTTCTTTTACAGGCACTTTATACACAGTATCTGCAGTTTAAAGAACATGAAATCCCGGTGAAAGAGAACGAGAAGACAAAAATCAAAAATCTCTATAAAATGCTCGAGGTATACACGCGTAAAACAGAAGAAGCATGTCACTTAGGTGTTTCTAGTCTTGCACAGTGTAGCAATAACAAGTCTTTGTTTGTTCTGTATCTGACAGATGTGGATTGAGTTTGGGCGTATTCAGTTACCTCAGGGTCACCACCCCAATGATGTGGAGAAGGAATGGGGTAAATTAATTGTTGCCATGCTGGAGAGAGAGAAAAGCCTGAGGCCCGAGGTGGAGAGGTATGTGCAGCCACTGAGCCTATTCATACTTTGTTTTGTCAGGTCTAATCTTTATAGCCCTGATATTACCCCTGATATGTGTCAGGCAAAGGTCACAATTTAATAACAAAATGTGTGAGAATTCGAGGCATTGAGGATTGAAAATAAGAAATATTGCCAGCATGTGCTGCTCTCCTGAGTGGAAAAGTGTTCACACAGTATACAGGTAAAGAAGCAAAAATGCTACATGAGTCAGCATAACATTTTCTGAGGTTGATGCAGGCAAAGTGCTCCAGCATCATATTGCAAGCCCACTAATGTCTCTGATGAAACTAAACACTGACGGTTAGTGATTATGGCAGAGTTTGCTTTTTCCTATCAAAGTAGAAATTCCCTCATTATGGCAGAGTTTGCTTTTTCCTATCAAAGTAGAAATTCCCTCACTGAACTGTTACACACTATAATATGGTTTATATCAATATATTTATGTTAATATAAAGATTTACTGTAGCCAAAGTACATATGTATATGATAAGGTTGAGTTTTGTTTGACTTACAAATGATCAAGTGCAAAATAAGCAGAAAACAAAGTGAATCTCATATAATAAGGAAATATATAATAATATAATGAGGACAAAGCTCTTATGTTCTGCAGTTCAGGAGTATCTACTTAACCTAAGGGCAGGAACTTGCAAATGCTAAGAAGACAAATATGTACATTTCATGTCATATGATGCTTTGGTTGAGATGTTTTCATTTTGCATGCCATTTTTTATGGCATGCTCAGTCAAGTTTTTTAACTCCGTCTGCTGTTGTCATCAAAGTTTGTTTATAGTAGGTCTTATTGCTATGGAAACTCAACCGTCATTTTTCCGACTTGTGTTTACAACAGTTTAGGCAAGTTAACATCTTCATTCCTGTCTTTGTGGTCTCTAAACACAGTATATTTACAGGATTTATTTGGGGTGTGGTGAAAACTGGCAGAAGTTTGGCAGCACTGTATACAGTCTCAGCTTGTATAAAGGTGTACTGTCTCAACCTGCTATTTAGTTTTCATCCCCTAAGGGCAGCACTTTATTCCGGGGTGGGATTTATTTTACACGCTCCTCACCTGGCTGTGCTGCTATAAATATGAGCATGTTGAAAACACCTCCATCAGTCAAGTCTGCGAATGCTTAAGGTTGGGACCCTTTCAGATGGATGATTAGGATGTGAAATGTAGCAGTGAGTGTTTTGAGTAACCGCGAATAGCGACAGTCGCTCACCGCGTAAAGTAAGATGGCCTATTTGAGTGGAATCTCGTCTGTTAGCAACAGCAGCTTTACCAGTTTTGGCTCCAATGACACAATCCTCAGCGAGCCGTTACAAATTAACAGCTCAGTCTTTCTCAATAACAACATTGCCTTTGGATCCAGGTGAGGTTGCAGTTTTCTTGATTTTTGTTTTTTATTAAAGTTATAACAGATGTAAACTAAAAGTTTCCTCTTTTTTGTTGTTGTAGGCTTGAGATGTTGCAGCAGATTGCCAACAGGGTCCAGCGGGACTGTGTCAATGGAGAGGACAAGCTGGCACTGGCAAGAACTGCCCTGCAGTCTGTGAGTTTTGTGCAACCTCTGTTTGACTTAATGTATGTGGTGATAAAATAACACAGGAGTGTGAATTCTTGAGTTTTGAGTCTCTTCTTTTACTCTGCTAAGGATGCAAAACGTCTTGAGTCTGGCATCCAGTTCCTAAATGAAGCTGAGATTGCCGGATACCTTTTGGAGTGTGAGAATATCCTCAGACAACAAGTGCTGGACATCCAGATTCTCCTGGACGGAAAATTCCCCTTTGCAGATCAGCTTGTCCAAAGGTATAAATTATATCCTCTTGCAAAAATAACACACTGAATTTTCTCACGCATCTCATTTTGCTGTTCATTTTTGATTGCAGGGTGTCAAAACTCCGTGATGACCTCTTAGCCCTGAGAGCAGAGTGTTCCTCCGTGTACAGCAAAGGTCGCACCTTGACAACAGAACAAACCAAAATGATGATCTCAGGCATCACGCAAAGCCTGAACTCTGGCTTCTCACAGAACATCAACACAAGCCTGACACCAGCCCTCACTCCTGCACTCACCCCAGGGGGGTTAGGCACCCCTGGATCCACATTCACCTCTAGCCTTACGCCGTGCCTCACCCCGTCCTTGACTCCTGCCTTGACCCCTGGTCTTCAGCCCGCTTCAGTCCAGAGCTACATGGGGAGCGGTGGCAGCATGGACCCAGGCAGCCTCAGGCATTTGAAACACATGCAGATCCGCAAGCCTCTGCTGAAATCCTCACTTGCAGACCCCAACATGACAGAGGAGGAGGTCAACATGAAATTTGTTCAGGACCTCTTGAACTGGGTGGAAGACATGCAGGTAAGTACTCACCCTCAGTTTATTTATTATCTACTGTAGCTATAAATAAGTGCGTGGAGTAATTGAGAATCTTTTCTGTTTTTAAAGGTGCAACTGGATCGTTCAGAGTGGGGATCTGATTTGCCAAGCGTGGAAATGCATTTAGAGAACCACAAAAGCGTACATAGAGCCATCGAAGAATTTCAAATGAGTCTTAAAGATGCCAAACTGAGTGAGGTAAGCGTTTTGTTTCTCTCTTTGCATATAATTATAGTAGAAAACATTCTACACCGGTCCAGCAACAATCCTACATAATCCATAACTTAAATGTTAGTCTGACATGTTTTTCTTTTCTCAGATTCAGATGAACATGCCCCTGAAACTATCTTATTCAGACAAACTCAACAAACTAGAGAAGCAGTATGAACGGTTACTGGTAATTGATCTCTCTCTAATCTAAAACTTGTGCTGCTATAAATGATTATGATAAATTATTGATGTTCTTTTTGTAGTCTCACTTTTATGAATTCCTGCTTCTTTCAGAGCTGTTCAAGAGAGCGACAAAGTCACCTGGAAAACCTGCATGACTTTGTGTCGAAGGCGACTCAGGAGCTCATCTGGCTGAATGAGAAGGAGGAAGAGGAGGTCGCCTTCGACTGGAGTGATCGCAACAGCAACATCTCCAAGAAAAGAGACTACCATGCCGTAAGTTCTTTTGATTAACTGTAACTTCATCTGTGAAATCTTCCACGCAGAATAACAAGAGCTTGTTCAGGCTGTGTGTTTGGCTGTGTTACAGTTTGGCTATGGTAACAGCAATAAACAATAATCTCATTGAAAGGATTTGTGTATTGTTGCCTGAAAGATTAACTTCATAATCGGTGATGTGAGGCAGGATATGAAATTGTGTAAGAGGATGGAGTGACTGGTCCATTGCCACAGCTGGATGCCAGAGATATTCAGCTTGATGTCTTTCATACAGGATCTGATGCGGGAGCTGGATGAAAAGGAGGAAGTGATCAAGTCTGTGCAGGACAAGGCAGAGCGCCTTATGCTCAAGAACCACCCAGCCAGGCTTACTATTGAAGTAAGCCTTTTTTCTGTAGACTTAGTTCTGCACTGCAGACTTTATGACTTTAATACATGATTTAATGCAACTCCACCCCACATTCAGCACACACAATGATTAAAAGATATAGTAATTTTCCAGTTTTTCTATCTGGATGTTTAATTTTGTGACTTTTTCTCTCTTCCAGGCGTACAGAGCTGCCATGCAGACACAGTGGAGCTGGATTTTACAGCTCTGCTCATGTGTAGAACAGCATCTCAAGGAGAATGCTGTTTATTTCGAGGTAAGTTGCTGCCCATTTCTTAGTCATGAGTGCGTTTGTTTTGGGGTGTCTAATTTCTCACACTTTTCCCCTGTGCAGTTTTTCAGGGATGCCAAAGAGTCCATGGACTATCTTAAGAACCTGCAAGATGCCATTCATAGAAAATACAGCTGTGATCGAACAAGCAGCCTACACAGACTGGAGGATCTCACCCAGGAGTCAATGGTAAAGTGATAGAGAGATATGAAGTATGTGTGTGGATATTGCAAATAAAAGTAGAGAAAATAAGAATTTATTTTTGGTATGGTGTGTCCCTAGGATGAGAAAGAGCAGCTCCTTCAGTACCGCAGCACTGTAGCTGGGTTAGTGGGCAGAGCCAAGAATATTGTGCAGCTCAGGCCCAGGAACCCTGAAAGCCCAGTGAGATCCTCCATCCCTGTTAAAGCCATCTGTGACTATCGTCAAATAGAGGTATCCTACTAGTACTTTATGCCTTATTACACCACCTCTCAGTTTATTTTAAGGTTTTATAGTAAATCTGATGTGTGTCTCTTCCAGATAACAATTTATAAAGATGATGAGTGTGTGTTGGCCAATAACTCTCACCGGGCCAAGTGGAAAGTCATCAACCCAGCAGGGAATGAGGCCATGGTCCCTGCTGTGTGTTTCACTGTGCCTCCACCCAACAAAGAGGCAGTTGATATGGCAACAAGGTGAGGAGATGAAAGGGCTCATTTTGTGTCTGGAATATCGTTCACATCAAAATGAAGTTTATTCAAATGACCCTTTGTTGTTATGAATATTTATGTGTCTTGTTCTTCCTGCAGAATTGAGCAGTTATACCAGAATGTCCTGGCACTGTGGCACCACTCCCACATCAACATGAAGAGTGTGGTGTCCTGGCATTATCTAATGGCTGATATACAAGCCATCCGCAACTGGAATGTGTCCTCGGTCTGTTTGAATTATTATATTTGCCTGTTTAGACTCTTGACCACACAGCTGATAATCATTCATGGTCTGTTTTGATGATTCTTCAAAGTCAATTCTTGTCTTACTTGTTCACTTTTACTCCTTTAACTACTGCAGATAAAGACCATGTTACCGGGTGAGCATCAGCAGGTCTTGAGCAACCTGCAGTCCCATTTCGATGAGTTCCTGGAAGACAGCGAGGAGTCTGAAGTTTTCACAGTGGCAGACTGTTCCCAGCTAGAAAGAGACGTCGCGGCCTGCAAAGAGTACTACCAGGAACTGCTAAGATCTGCAGAAAGAGGCAAGGCTCACATTCCTGTTCTTCCCAGCAGTAAGCTGCTGGTGTATATTGAACACCGTGAGGGAAACACATGTGTCTATAAGCCTTTTGAGCCTTAAGTTAATGCATGTTGGAATTGTTTGTCTTTTAGTTTCTGTGGTCTGCTTTGCGTGTGAATAAAAATACAGGCTTTAAATACTATTTTAAAAAATGCAGAGGTAAACAGGGACAAATATACACATACATTTACATATATGCCCCCCTTCCCTTTTCTAAAATAGGTTTTCATCATATTAAACCCATTTTCCTTATTTATGTACCACTTCACCTTAGCAGTGCACAAAGTGCCATTAATTTAGCCACATTGCAATAGGTCCTACTTGGACTTATACTGTGATAATGATGCCACCTAGAGTTTGGAAGCATATGTAGGTAACAAGGTTATTTAACATTCCTTTGGCTTTATTATGTGGTACTGCCTATCAAATGTTTTTTATACATAATTTTCAAATGGAAACAATCCTGTCCTGTCAGATTTTATGCTTTTATGTGATTACTACTAATTATATTTTTCTGGTAAACAGAGGAACACGAGGAGTCAGTGTACAATCATTACATCTCAGAAATACGCAACTTCCGGATGCACCTGGAGGCCCATGAAGAACATCTGATCAGGCAACTCCGCACTCCGCTGGAGAGAGACGACCTGGAGCAGAGTCTGCAGCGCATCACAGAGCATGAGGTACACACCTGGGTTTCAATAATCACTTAACATATTTAATAACTCAGTGGTGTTGTTTTTTTAAACCATGATTTTCTATGTACCGCTCTGCAGAAGAAGACAGCGGAGCTGAATAAACTGAAGGAGGACCTTGACGTTATGAAGGACAAGTGTGAGCAGTTCCTCAGACAGGCGGCAGGTTCTCCCTCTGTGCCGACACTTTCCTCTGAACTCACCATCCTCGTACAGAGCATGAGCCAAGTGTACTCCATGTCCTCCATTTACATGGACAAGTAAGACGCTCCCCTGATTGTCTAGAAGTGATCATGGTGGCATTTAGATATTTTACTAGATAAATATTTGCATTAAAAGTACCTGACTTGGAGACATGTTTTCTTTGTTTTGCAGATTGAAAACAGTGAGCTTAGTAGTGAAGCACAGCCAGAGCGCAGAGGCGCTTGTTAAGACCTACGAATCCAAACTCTATGAGGAAGATGCTATGAACTCTGACGTCAAGTCCATTGAGTCAGTCATATCAACACTTAAGGTAATACATTATTGGATTTAACATTTAACCAACACTGACAACAGTTCATTTTAAGTAATATTTCCTCCTTGTGACTGTAGCAATGGCGGACAGAGATCGATGAGCAGCAGGGTGTCTTCCATGACATGGAGGATGAGCTGCAGAAAGCACGAGTCATCAGTGACCGCATGTTTAAGGCACACAACGAGCGTGACTTTGACCTCGACTGGCATAAGGAGAAAGCTGATCAGCTGAGTGAGAGATGGCAGAACATTCACTCTCAGATTGATAGCAGGTTAGTCTTAAGTCTTTGTGATTTGTTTACAAGTATTAAGTAAGCATTAGACATTGCTCACTGACGTTAACCATTCATTTTCAGGCTTCGGGACCTGGATGGTATCAGCAAATCTCTGAAACACTACAGAGACTCTTACAGTAGTCTTGATGAATGGATTGGAGAAATGGAAGCAGCACAACTTAAGGTCCAAGAAAACAAACCTGAAGATAGCAAGGCACTGGCTGAACTGTTAAACAAACAGAAGGTAGGACAATAATGCAACTTTTTACAGTAAGACAGACACAGAGTATATATGTATACGCTCACATATACTCATATATAATGTTTGATTTTAGGTCCTCGTTGCTGAAATTGAGCAAAAACAGAGCAGAATTGACGAGTGTCAGAAGTACTCAGAGCAGTACTCATCTTCCATTAAGGTAATGCCATTTATTTCAGTTTGTTGCAGCCCTTTTTTTAAATATTTTTTGCTCAACTATTTTGTTAACCTTTATTTAAATTATGGGCTTGTGTCCTGCATTGGACAAAAAGCGAGCAGTGATCTAAACAGAAATAGAGAAAGAACAACCTTGTAAACTGACCCACATCTTTTTAGGATTATGAACTTCAGCTGATGACCTTCAGAGCGATGGTTGACTCCCAACACAAGTCCCCTCTCAAGAAACGAAGGATGCAAAGCTCCTCTGATGCCATTCAGCAGGAGGTAAAACTTTGATTTATCTATTGTGGGACGGGAAATTTGTGCTCTGTGTAGAGTATATCTCAATAATGTTCTTTTCTTCTTTTTCTTTGTTTAATTTCAGTTCATGGATCTCCGGACCCGCTACACTGCTCTCGTGACTCTCATGACACAGTATGTGAAGTTTGCCAGTGAAACACTGAAGAGAACTGAAGATGAAGAGGTGAGAGATTCTTATTTTACTACTTTCTTGGTGGCTTTCTACATTTACAGTGGCTTGTGCAGCACATTGCATACTTTCGGGGCTATGTTGATGTTTAAACTTATAATGCTAGTTTAGCTTTACTTTTTTATCTTTGCATGGTTCCTCTGTCTTCTGTTTTTTTCTATCAACATATGTTGTCAACAACTTGAATGTATTTTTCTGCTTATGTGTCTTGACTTGAAGATATTTGCTTCATTGTACAAAAGAAGCAAAGAAAATGCACAAATACGGAGCATGTCTGCATATACAACTCCCTTACTGGTGTGGTGATGGTGACTTTCCGTGAGGAGAGAGATTCTTTCTAGTATTGGCTTTTATGTGGGAAAATAAAGCCTCTCCAGGAGTTTGTAATGGTAGTATTTTGTAAATACTGGTGCAGAGAGATATTCTCAGACCTACTTACTGAAAGCTTGAGTGTAAAGGTTGGGGATTAGAGGACAAATGTGCAGTGATCAAATCAGTGACAAATTCTATTAAATAATCCTAAATAAATCTAAGGTCCAAATCTAAGCTCATTACACTGGTTTGAACTTCTGAACACCCTGCACCTTTCTGAAAATATAAGATAAGGTAAGATAAGATAAGATAAGATAAGATAAGATAAGATAAGATAAGATAAGATAAGATAAATCTTGAATGTGCAAATTCCTGGAGAGATTATTTTATATAGCAGCAGCACTCTGGTAAGAAATAAAATATTCATGCAATTCATTTTCAATATTTCAAAATAATCACAAAACAGTGGATGACTTATTTTTTTGCATTATAGCACAAAAAGGCTTTTGACACTGCTGAGAATGCAAAAAGGACAGAGAGCATGGAGCTCCAAAAAGCTGCAGGAGAAGTAGAGATTAGTCAACTTAAGCAACGTGTCCAGGAACAGGAGGCTTTGCTGGTTAAAAGACAAGCGCAGCTGGAAAAATTGGAAGGAAAAGTAGAAACTCAACGGAAGACAATCGATGATTTAACCTTTCAAAAATCACAGCTTGAGCATGACGTTTGTCAGTATTGCACCAAGTTAGAAATAGCAGTAAAAGACAAAGCTGCGAGTGAGCAGGAATTAATTCACACAAAACAGGTAATTGAGCAGACAGAGGCCAAGTGGTCTTTGGCTCAGAGGAAATTAGAGGACCTCCTAAAGAAAACAAACGATGGCCAAGATCTTAAGAAACAAAGCCCTAAACTTCAGAGAAAGATAAACGTGGAGGAAGTCACTGTGGAACAGTTGCAAAGTCAAGTCCAGGCTAAAGCAAATGATCTGGCTCAGCAGCCTTTGGTATTTGACAGCCAGTCAACAGTCAACAGTGAGCCAGAGTCATCTGCGGCTAGAGAAAATGACAGTATGATGGCAGATGCCCTGCAGCAGAAAGTAGAGGAACTAGTCCTAGTTCAGAAAAGAGCAGAAATGGCTGAGGAGAAAGCACAAAGTTATAAAAAGCTGTTAGACGACAGCAACAACAGGCTGAAGAAACTGCAGATTGACATGGAAACCGAAAGGAACAACATGAGACAGAAATCAGATGATCTCCAACAGGAAACACAAAATTTGAAGAAATCCATCAACGAACTTCAAGAGGAAGTCAGATCTCTTCAAAGAGCAAAGTCCTCATTGGAGCAGAATGCTTTTTTCCAAAGCACCGAGGTTGAAGGCCTTAAAGAGCAGCTGAAGATTACCCGAGGGGAATTGCATAAGAAAAGCTCCATGGAGCAAGAAAATATTTACAAGACAAACAATTTAGAAGAAGATTTAGCTTCCAAGCAGGCAGTAATAGATCAGCTGAAGTTTAAATGCAATGAGCTGACAAGGGTAAGCATCACATCTGACAGTGACATTAGAAGTCTTCAAATCCAAATAGAGTCATTGGAAAAAGAGAGATCATTTTCTGAACAAAAGATCAGGTCTTTAAAGAGCGAGTTAGAGAGCTGGAAACAGCAGCTTCAAACAGCTAAGGATGAAAGCATGTTAATGAAAAGATCTGAGCAGGCGTCACAGCTGAAATGTACAAACCTTGAAGCAGAACTACAAAAAAGTGAATTAATTGCATCTCATTTGCAGAAAAACCTAGATGAATTAAAGCAGATAAATATAGAGATGGAAAAGAATCTGAAGAACATGAGAGATAAACTTGATCGGGTGACGATTGAAAATGACAGCAAGGATCAGCAAATAAAAATCTTTAAGTCTCAGGTGGAGGGCACCAAATCACAGGTTAGAATTATTGAGGAGGAACTAAATAAGAAATCCCAGACCTCCCATGAGCTTCAAATGAAACTGCAGGATTACAATGAGGAAGTAAGAAAAACGACTGAACTGCAGCAGAAAATCGAAACACTCAATTTAAATATTGCCATGTATGAAAGAGAAATAACAACTGTGAAAGCAGAGCTAAAGTCCATGTTTGCTGAGAGGAATTCTTCTAATCAAAAGATCCTCATGCAAAATGCAGAAATTAATGATTTAAACATCATGATAGAGAAAAAAAATGCAGAACTGCAAAAAGAATCTACTGAGACTAAAAACCTTCTCATTAAAGTCAAGGAATTAGAAGATGAGCTTTTCAAACATAAGAACAGTATTAAAGGGTTAACTAGCAGCTCAGAGAAAATGACAGAAACCCTAAAGCAAGAGATGTACCTTCTTCAGAATGACAAGCTAACAACAGAAAGGAAAGTAGAGAACTTGAATGTTAAACTTTCAGAGTTCAGCTCTTCCCTTCAAAGAACTAAAGATGAATTGATGAAAGAGACCAAAGAAAGAAAAGCCAAAGAATCAAAAATATTACAGCTGGAGAATGAGCTTCAGAAAAATAAAGTAACAATGAAAGAAGTAATGTCGAGTTCTGACAAATCCCGATCAAATCTACAACATGAAAACATGATCCTTAAGAAGGAGAAAGCTGAGACACTAGAAAAAAGCATTTCATTGGGATCTGAAGTCAGAATGCTGAAAGAAAAGGTGCAACGTTCCCAAACAGAAACTGAACAAAAGCAAAAAGAAAACTCTGCCCTTCAGCTGAAGTCTCGGCAGATGGAAGAACAACTAGAGAAGTGTAAGAAAATGCTTGATGAGTTGAAAAGTAAACTAGAACTTCAGAAAGAGGGCTATGAAAGGCAGTTGTTGCTAGTGCAGACTGAAATGGAGAAAAAGCTATTTTTACTTCGATCTGAAATCTCAAGTGAAAGTGAGAAGCACTCAGATAGCAGAGAATTAGGAGAGATGCTTGACAAGTATTTGAGACAGGACGTCAAACAGATTAACATGGTGTATCAAACCACTGTGGAAACAAAGCAACAAACGGACCAACAGCTACAACTGCAGATCAAACTGGACAAACTGCAGCAAGAAAGAACAAATCTCGGGCATGACCTCTCAAAGGCAAAATCACAAATTACACAACTTGAGGAAGACAAACTTAAACTCAACTCAAAAATAAGCCAATTGCAAAGCCTTTGCAATGAGCAGCTAGCTGAGTTAGCTAAGTTAAAACAGCTGTTGACAGATAGTGAGTGGAAACTGACACTGAAGGACAAGGAAGCTAGATCTCTTCAGGAACAAATAGAGTTGTACGTCAAAGAGGTTAAAAGTCTTCAGGACAAGCTTTTGATGCTCGATGTCCGGATGAAGACTAACAGCCAGAAGACAAGCAAACAGGATGTGACTGAAACCAGTCATCACTATGTGAAAGATAATGAAGCTGCCCTGCTGAAGACAGAACATACAGTGTTGCAGAGGACGGTGCCCTCATATGAAAGTGCAAAATGCAACCTGGGGGATGAGATTCTCAAAATGAAAGTGTCCCAAGAGGTATGAATGAAGTTAGTTCAGCATTACTGCAACACAATATCATATTTATTAAGAATTACAGTATAAGTAAATGCACTATAGTTTTATTAATTCTTTATCTTTTACTGTTTATTAAAAAACCTGTTTAGCAGATGTGTACTGTAGTGATCTGTAACTAAACAGTTCTTCCAATGTCACATCTACAGATGTCAACAATGGGGAAAGAAAACATTCTTGAAGGACTGAAACAAGTCAGACAAGATAAAATCGAAGTCATTCAAAGCCAGAGCCTTTATGATTCACCAACAAAGAAAGTTTTGAATAGCTCTGCTCATCAAACTCCAACTCACCAACAAACAGAGATAAAAAATGTGACTAGCAAGAGCCAAGTCAAACCCGATGAACCCATGAGTCTGACAACACATGGATACATGGCTCTTTGTGGACTAAAAGACTCACATAGAATCACGAGAACGTATCAGATCAGTGAAACTTACGAAACTGTAAACACATCAGAGAGTGAGGGAAAACTGAGTGAGACATATTCAACCTCCCAAAAGCAACCAGAACTCAAGGGAAGCACCAGTATTCAAAGCTTAATCAAATTCAAGTTCTTAGATGAAGAGGTTTTACGTAAGTTGGATATGGGCCTTATCACAGTGGAAGAGGTGCAAGCTTCGATTTCTCAGCACATTGGCAAACCAACAACTATTGCTGGAGTTTATGTGGAGTCAAGTAAGAAAAAGATGTCTTTCCTAGAAGCTGCTGAGAAGGGCTTCTTAGCAAAGACATATGCTCTTGAGTTTCTGGAGGCTCAGGCTGCAACAGGAAGCCTTACGGATCTGGCTACGGGGCAAACACTCTCAGTGGTTGAGGCTATGGAGAAGGGAATTATAGAGGCAAGCCTGAAAGATAAACTGATGGAGGCTGAGAAAGCTGTTAGTGGCTACATGCATGCTGGCAAAAAGCTGTCTGTGTTTCAGGCAATGGAAGAAAGGATTCTTGATAGATACAGAGGCAAGAAGATCCTCGAGGTCCAGGTAGCCACTGGAGGACTGATCAACCCAAAGATTGGTGTCAGGGTGCCAGCTAGCATTGCTGTTGATCAAGGTCTTTTGAACAAGGACACACTACAGAGTCTGCATGATCCAGTCAGTAACCCCAAAGGGTTCCACAACCCTGACACTGGACAGAAAGCATACTACTCTGAAATACTGAAGACATGCCTTTATGACATAGATGGTGGTGTGTTGCTCTTCCCCTTTGGTGAAAGAAATTTAACAAACACCTCCCCCACAAGTTCTCATCGAGCGTCTGTTGTCATCAGCAGTCGTGGCATCGAAATGTCGGCTTATGAAGCTTTCAAGGGAAGACACATTGACAAGAGGACATATCTGTTTCTGTCACAGCAGGAAAGTGAATGGCAGGAAAAGTCTGTAGCTGATTCCAGTGGAAGCTCACTTCACATCATTGCTGATGTCAAAAGTGGCCGACAGCTTTGTCTAGAGTCCGCATTAAGTCAGAGGTTCCTTGAAATGTCTGAGTTTGAAAGTTATCGCAGTGGACTTCTTAGTATCTATGAGATTGCAGACATCATATTTTCAAGAATGGTCGTTGTGGAAGATGTTAACAGCCCCATTGCTGGTTTCTGGGACATCACTCAGAGGAAGAGGCTGTCAGTTCTCCAGGGTTTTCAACAAGGCTTTACTGATAGAGCCACTGCCCTGCGGCTGTTGGAGGCCCAGGCCTGCACTGGAGGTATTTGCGACCCCTCTTCAGGGGAGAAAGTTACTATCTCAGAGGCTCTTAAAAGAGGTCTTTTAGATGAGGCATTAAATCAGCAGCTCCAGCAGTTTGAGCAGGCATTTAATGGCATCATTCACCCTAAGACCTCAAAGACATTGTCGGTTTCCCAGGCTCTTCAGGAAAATCTATTCCCAAAGGATGCTGGCTTTCGCTGTATTGAATTCCAGCTCCTGACTGGAGGATTGATAAACCCAGACACTCATGATAGAGTCTCACTTGAAGAAGTCATTCAGAGCGGCCTTGTTGACAAAGTTACTGCCTCTGTACTTAAAGATGAGAAGTTCCTTACCAAAAGCCTCACCTGTCCAAAGACCAAGAGAAGAATCACATTCAGGGAGGCACTTGAAAGAAGTGTGTACGACTGCCACACAGGGTTAAGGTTACTGGAAGCTACAAAAATCCATGGTTATGGAGCCAAATCCACATTTCATTATGTTTGGGCGTATAAGCAGTAATCATTTGTAAATACTGACTTGTCCATAGTAAAACCTGCTTTGGCTTTGTGTTTGGCTGTGAAGTTACCTTGAACAGCAGTGAATGCTGAATGTTCTTTTTGATTTACTCATGTTTTAATACAGTGGGTGTTACAACTAACAATGGTTTTTGAGCTTTGGTGTTTTAAATCTGATTGCAAATGTATTTTGGCAATGCCTTTCCCTTATAGGATTACGCCCTTCAGTTTGTAACAAAGTTAACAATCTTGTTAAAAACCCATTTGTTCTGATTCTAGAGATCTGTTGATGAGGAGAAGAGAGAGCATGGTGATAAAGTTAGCAAACTATTGCACTGGATGTCCAATGTGAAACAGACCCCAAACAATGATGGGAATGCTCTGAAAGATAGCAATGCCAACACAGACGCTTCTAATAAGCCCCAGGTAAATAATGTGTACTGTTGTGGTGTTTTTTGGTATGTCCTGTTTTCATACAGTATGCTGCCACATATTTGTTGTACACGAGAAAATGCTTTGGTTTAATGGTGAAGAGTATTTTTCTAATCAATATCACAGCCTTTTGCTGTCAGTGTATGATTTCTAATAAAAATACACTATCTATTTTCTGATTCATTTAATCCATGTATTTTACACTGCATGTAGAGATTGTAATTTCTGTCACTTCCCATGATATCTCATTTCAATCACATCCAACTGATTCAGTGACCAAATGTATAAGTTGCACAAGCACTCATAACACCACATGCAACCAATAAATTGTATCAGCCCAACAGGTTATTAAACTATCAAAATACATTTCAGATTTTTGTCCCGTACAGTCCAAAGCTGACATTACTCAACTGAAGGAACTGAATATGAAGGAATTTAGAAATGTTCTTTACGTGTGCTGGATATCACAGTAGCATCCTAAGTCATATATTTATAGAATGATTGGTGATCCTGTGATTGTATTTAATGGTTTTACAAAATTCAATTTATCCAAAGAAAAGAGGGTAAATAACTGCATTAAAGGGGTTCAGACTGTTATCACACGTCTACTATGCTAACTTTCCAAACAAATAAGAGCATTGACTTATTTTATATGTTTGTGTTCAGATCAGTAAGTCAAAATATTACGGAGTAGTTCTAAAGCCTATCATCCAGTCAGTTATGTCAGTTCTGTGTTCCCACTGTCCAATAATTAGTTTCAATAACCTTGGACTATGAACACTGGTAGTAGTAGTAGTAGTAGTAGTAGTAGTTGTAGTTGTAGTAGTATTAAATATGTCAGTAATGTTTATTTTGGAAGCAGTCTGGAAGCAAAAAAAAAAAGGTTTTAAAAGTTTTATTTTTCACTTTGATTCACATTTCTTTCTCTGTGCTTGAATCCTGTCTATGGTGGACTAATTTAAACAAATACAAAAGAATATTTGAATCACTAACCTGATACAAATATTGTAAGGTGCAGTATTGTAAGGACATAAGTAGCATCCCAATCTACCGTTACACATTATGCACACAAAAATATGAATAACACTTCATTACTGTATAATAATGTCAGCTTTGGACTTCCTGCTATATATTATTTTATTTTGTCAAATTATGAAACACAATGACAGTTTCTGTGTAACACTGTCCCTATGTGTAACTGAATGAAAATGCAATATACAACAATACCACAAATTACAGCCTCAGAAATAACCATAGAGTTGAGTCAACTCCTCTTTGACACAATCCAAACAAAAGTTGAACAAAGGATATTGCGTAGCTGTAATATTAGATTGCATTATTTTCCAGTTACTGTGTATGCAAAATGTGTTTATTCATTATATATATATTTTATATAAATAGGTTTATGTACAAATGTAGTTCAATCTTTTAACACAACTTTATTGTGTGAATGTGTATGAACTTGGTGTCCCTGTCGCCTCTAATCATATTTATGACACTATTGTACGATAAGTACTCAAAGAGTAGTCAAAAGTAAAGAAGAGTCATTTATTGCAAATAAAATATTAATATGACATTGTTTGACGTTCTAGGTGTCAGTCGAGGAAATGGTCACTAAGAAGGAACAAATTGCAGAAGCACTGAGGGCCACACAAATGATGCTGAACAAACACAGTGACAAGTAAGTCAAACTACTTTCACCAACTTTCAAAATACTTCCCATTGTTGTCAGTCTGTGCCTCATTCTTTGTGTTTTGTCTTACAAGAATGACAGAAGAGGAGAAAGAAAAGGCCCAGGAGCAACTGAAGGCACTCAACCAGGCCTACAATGAACTCTCCAAACATTGTTCAGATCAGACAACTTCTGCAGAAGAGGTTGGGACACATTTCTCCTCCTGAGTGGTTTGCGTTTGTGTCTTATGATGTATTAGGAAACAGTGCCACCTGATGTTCAGCTGCATGACTAACATTTTTCCTCCTCTCCCTAGTACAGTGTGAGCAGTTGTCTTTTGCATCACTCTTTGTATTCTCTGACACTGGATCATTAGGGACAGAAAACAAGATTCATACAATTGAAGCCCAAAAAATCTGAGTATGCTGTAAACATGCTTTGTTGCACCCGGCTTTGATCTGACATGTCACTATTATTAATGTGCTTGACTTAAAAAGTCAACTGGATAACTGATATGATACATAACCCTTTACCTACCTATGTGATGAGACTAACTTCCCTCTTTTTGCAAGATGCTGGATACTGCATTCCAGGTGCATGATAGCTTTAAATGTTTTATCCGTCACTCTGCCGTTTGCATCCCTGATGCAGTCTTGCACATGCGCACATGATGTTTTAACATGCCCGTAAATGTCTTGTGGTGAGTACTTTTTGTCTTGCTTTTGAGTACTTTAATTGCAAATTTGACATACATTGAAAAATACAGATTTTGATTCTGAAATCAGTTCACTAATTTCTCAAATTTTTATTTTCTTTAGAATTTTAAATCTGTTGATGCAGGGCCTGGCACTGGACCTGTGAGTGGCCTGAATGATCAGATAACCAGTATCACTCTCTCAGAGGCTCAACCCGTAACGTCCAATTCCTTTCTGTCTGAGTCACATGTCTGTATGGACTGGGACGATTCTTTCAAGCAAGATCTCACTTATAAATCCACAGTGAACCACTTGCCAGAGTTGAATGAATCAAGCAAGTGTTTGAGTTCCCATGTCTCTTCTGTGTCACTCTCTGACATAGCAGCAGCTAGGGAAGGGGCCATGCGTGAAGAACAGATCATTAAGATGATAGAGGTCAAACAAGACAGTGATGGATTGAAGGTATCTTACACAGGGGATATGGTGACACTGGAGAGGGCTTTTCAGTGTGGTTTAATACCTGCTTCTGTCTATATAGAGATTCTCCAGAGGCACAAGACCTGTCAGGATGCTGATGAAGATGTGCCACTCTTAGAGCCTGTGCAGGAGGTTGAGCCTTGTGAGGTCAATGAACTGATATTAACGTGTCTTGGCAGGAATAAATCACTGACATCAGGGAGGAATGTTAACACTTTGAGGTCTTTTCATGATGGTTTAAGTGATCAGGAGGCCATGTTGAGGATGTTAGGTGTTCAGGTTGACGTATGTGACCCCAAAGAAGATAAAAACATAACTGCTGCTGTGTCAGCGGATGTTACGAGTAACAACCTCCCAAATGGTGATAGGCTAAAGGTTGATGCAGCGGTTCAGTGTGATTTGATGAGCTCTAGCAGCACGCTCACTGTGCTCGGATATCAGCAGCAGTTTATGGGACTTGTGTTGCCTTCCTCTGGGGAAATCGAAACTGTGTCCACCTCATTTCAATCTGATCAACAAGTAACCACAGATGAGTTTATCAGCAGACTGGTCAGTAATCGGGAAAAAATAGCAGCATTATACGTTCCAGAGAATTCAGAGGTGGTAGACATCAACTCAGCCATTCAGAATGGTCTCATTGATGATTACACAGCGCAGGTTTTAACATCTATAGAAATTCCTGATGTGTTTCCCGATGTTGATCACCTTAATGAAAAATTTTCATCTTGGCTTATGTATAAAAAACTCATAGTTGATGGGTGCTATCATGCTGCTGATTGCTTAAAAGTTGATATCATCCCTACTTACACAGAGGCAAAGCAGTTATTCATCTCCTACCTAATGATAAACAGTTACATAGATCCCACGTCAGGACAGAGGGTCCTAATACTCGATAAACAGCTGAGTAAAATGATCAAAATCTTTCTTGAAGATTCAATATTGTCTGAAAACACTGAGAAAAATGTAACATCTCTGTCGTTAAAGATTGGTGATCTTTCTGAACAGGTAGATTTAGAGAGCCCACTGAAAATAAATGAGGAAACAGATGATTTAATCAAACACGCATGTGATCCTTATAATTTTGTTTCATCTATCAATGGAAATATTACCTTAGATGAAAAGGACGTTAGTGCCTTGTCATTTTCAAATGACATGGCACTAACCCAAGATCCTGTCGAGGAAGTTTCAGTAGGTAATGACATTGACATGGATACCACAGAGCCTGGTATAGCGGAGAAAACCATGTGTCAAAGCAACATAAGTTGGACAAAGTCAGGCGAATTTGGTGAGTCAAGTGAGAGAATTTGTGGAAATAATTTCCAAATTGATGTTGAAAGTGCTGATAGTGAAGGTCTTGATCAATCCGTCCTTCCCACTTTATGTTCTGTGAACGGAACAAATGTTGGCTCACCATCAAGGATGTTTGACTCGGAGTGTTCAGTAAAATTCTGCTATCAAACACTGCCGTGCAACGATGCTGAGTCACTGCGTAGTGAATCAGAAGGTACAAATGAGTTTTTATGCTCTGAAGACTTGATGGAGGGTGTACACGAGAAAGATTATGCTATTCATCTTCTGAAAGCACAGATGATTGAAGGGAGCATTTTAGATGTCACCTCTGGGAGACGCTATGACCTGGAGGCAGCTCTTAGTAAAGGCCTAGTTGACGAGACCACAGTGCTGCTCGACACACAGTCAGATGAAAAAGGAAGTGCTGTAGGTGATGAAGAGGGTGCAATATCTGTTTTAAAACAGACAATGTCAGATGGATCCATATCAAATATTGCTCTTCCTGTAATGGAACAGCAGAGCCTGTCGAGGTCTGGTGGCACCATTAGCATCAGTGAGTCACTGCAGTCTGCATTAGTTAAAGATGACTTAGACACAGAAGCCAGTATTTACCCAGAAGAAAACAGCACTCAATCCATCCCTGATGATTATAATCTGGGTTTAGTGAATATTAATGAAGCTGAAAACACGCAGCAGGCGGCTGAGAGGAAGGTTGCTGTCATGGTGCTTGAGGAGGCTGACAGTGAAAAGGAAAACAAGAATAGAGATGCAGAGGTAGATAGTGAGACAACAGGAAGTGCAGAGAAGATAAGTAATTACAGGGAATATTCTCCTGTCTCAGTTGTTGGTCATGAGTCTTTGATGATGTCACCCTCCTCACAGAGTCAGGTTACTGCAGAGTTTGCTCATCACACTGACGAATCGTCTTTACTGCCTGAAGACGGTGATTCACATGGCGTTATCAATAGCCAGTTGACAGATGCAGCAGATGTATTCAGTGTTGTGGTAGAAAACGCTGCTCCAGCTTCCCTGTCACGTCCAACTAGTCTGAGTGACAGAAACGCCAGCGTTAGTACTGATCCAGAGAGCCAGACTCAATATGCCACTTCTGCTAGTCACTCTAGTCACACTGATCATGAGTTTTTCATTACTGGATGTGATGCAGAAGTGGGAAATCAGACAGTTAGTGAGAGTGAATCAGACATGTCCTCATCACATCGCAATGTGTTGTCTGAGGAAAGTAGAATAAACAATGACACAAGTGCAGTTCAGTCACCTTTGCACAATGAGACAATTCCTAATAGACATTACTCATTGCCCGAGAATTTAGTTGAAAGTGCCATTATGTCAGTTTGCATGGGTAATGGTAGCTATGACAACAACATTACAGAAGATGGCAGCACAGTCACATTACCGCAGCGAGAAGGACCTTGTTCAGAAAACGATTTTAGTTGTATTGAACCCGAGCCCAGATGCTCTCAGAACGGTCAGAGTATGTTTGTCGATGAGAGATCTCAACACTCACCCGTTGTTTCCGATGAAGTCACAGCAACAAATCCTATCAGTTTTAAGTGTTTTAACGTAGATGATTCAGAGGACTACACTTCAGCTACCACCAGAGTTTCTCTTGAAACAGAACTGGCTGATACAGATTTGTCAGGTTCACAGTGCATTGCGACAGATGAGAATGAGTTAAACACAGATGTTCTTTCCCCAGAGAGGCAACATGAGGAATTTTTTACAGTCACCAGTGATACAGAACAGATCTCTGTGTCACGAAATGCACAGATAGCAGAGCAGAAAAGCGATGAACAAAATGTAGACATTGGTGGAAAAGTCTCTGCATCAGAAATGAACTCAGGTCAGTCTGATACTGTAATGGAAGCAGGATTAGGATCTGATATTCCACCAGAGGAAAAAAGATTAGATGTGTGTGCTTCTGAGCATCCCCAGATAGTTACTGATTTCCTGTCAGACAGCTACGTTACATCTGATGTTTCCTCTTCAGCTCCATCAATGTTTTCTGATGCTATAAGGACATGTGTAGAAGACCAGGGGGGAATTACAGAGGGGTCTAATGTTAGTGATTTGCAAAAGGCAGAAACTGAAGATGTTGAAAGCACTATTGCTATAGTCCCAAATCCTCCACAACCTTACGAGAGAGACACATCTTGTGGAACCACACCACACACCTATGGACTTATAGAGAGCAATCACCCAGACCTTCTCATGGATTTGTTGAAACAAAACTCCCTCAGTTTAAACAACAAGGAAAAAGGAAACTCAGAACCGATGCTGGAGGAAGAGAAAGTTATCGAAAAGACAGAACAGTCTGATGCTCCAAACATCCAGCTGCAACTGCTGCAGGTTCTTAAAACTGTTTCCTCAAGCCAAGACCTTTCAATGCTCCAGGAGGTGATGGACACTCTAAACACTGCACTCGGGGGTGAACCTCAGGAGGACCGGTGTCACATACTGGAGAGTATCAAGGAGGAGAGCTCAGAGGGAGAAGATGAGGGGTCAGCAGAAGACAACGTGGGTGTCTGTCACTCTGCTGCAGGAAGTCACCAACCTTCTCCTCAGTCGTCAGATGCCTGCAAAGTTGAGCAGGTCAAAAATAAGGTACATTTTATGTGGTGTCAGTATTAAATCAACCCCCTCTACTTAGTTTTTTTTTTACATAAGTAACATCAGTTTTTCATTTATGTTTTCCTTCCCCACAGCTGTTCTCCATCCAGGATTATTTGGAGTGTGTTGGGAGACTGCAGGATCACGCTGATGTTTTAGATGATGTCAGAAATGACCTTATGATCCAGCCACCCATGGGCAACAGCATGGAGGAACTGCAGATCCAAATAGAGGAATGCCAGGTTAGAAATTACCATCAAACAATGCCAGGTGTTCTAACTTTCTCTATAATTTATGTACAGTATTATACACATATCAATTTCTGACAACATGTGCTCTTTTATCCAGTCTCTGGAGTCCCAGCTTTGTAGGCTGGCTGGTGTTCTGACAACAGATATGGCTAAAGCCAAACAGCTCTTACATTCTGCTGATGAGGGCATTCCCAAACAAATCCGCCAAGATTTGGCCTCAACTTATCTGGAGTTAGAGCCAAATTTTACTGCTGTTTCCCAAATGTGTGCAGAAAGGAGTCACTCCCTAATGCAAGCAATGGAAATGGGAATGGTCAGTGTCATAGGCAGTAATTAAATACAATGACATCATGAGTTACATCAATTATTGACTACTTTAAATGTGATTTTAGGTACATTTGAAATCAACGTACCAGAAACATCTTAGTGACCTTGATGAACTTGCGGGCCTCATCCAGAACAACTCTGAGATGAGTGACGAGGATTTGACCAAATGTGACGTGGACACACTGAAACATTTGATTCAGCAGAACAAGGTATCTTTAAAGTCCAATTCAAAACATTCAATATCTACAGAAATATACTCAACATATTTCCATCTTTTCTCCCAGGACACAGAGGGCCACCTGCTAAAAGAAGCCAGGCTAAAATTAGAAGATATCACGTTTGATATCCAGTGCTTTATTTCTGAGCACACTCAGTTCCTGAGTCCAGCTGAGAGCAGCTACCTCCTCAAGTTCCTCAGCACCACTCAGCGAGCGTTCAGGAACGAGACAGAGAGGCTTGTTATCCAGAGGAGTACCTTAGATGTCCTGCTGGACACCAGGGAGAGGGAAACCCAAGAGCAGGTCTGCCTGTGGATATACTATAAAATATCACAGATGTTTGACAAAACAGCTGTGTATACGTGTGTGGTTGGCTTAGTAAAAATCAGAGTTGATGATGAAGGCTTACTGTACATGTATAGTGCATGCAGAGCAGGCTGTATAAACCATGTTACTGGCTAGATTTAAGTATTGGTGCAGTGGTATAATTTGTGGATTAGAATAAAAGGTACATCAACATAAGTAGAGTGAATGAGTACACGTAGAATAGTGAGACATAACAACAAAACATATTTCGATATGTGGTTTCATATTATTGGTATAAAGATTTTTATATTGGAATGAACCCAGTCAGCTATAAAGCCATTTGTTTTTATTCAAAGTGTATTCTGTTGAATGTCTCCTGAAGTGACTTACAACTTTTTGTTTCCAGATTTCAGTTTTGCTGTGAATCCCTAAATGTTCATGAAAAATAACAAGATTGCATGTCAAGTGCTTGATCACATCTGCAGACTAACCTTTGTGCTGGTTGTATTCTACAGGCCTTCAAGACACCAGTGAACAATTAACAGTGGACAAAATGCACTTTCCCTGTTGGAACACTTTCACCCACAGCAAACCTAATTAACACACCAGACATTATGTCCCCCTTGTGCTTATTACCATCACGAGACCAAATCGGTTGAAAAAGCATGTTTACAGCATACTAGATTTTTACCCTATTACGATGAAGGAGTACTTTGCATTTTACCTCCCTGTGCTTCAATAGTTCCTCCTGTTTGGGCTTTTTGGGGTTTGTTCCATGTGAATGTTTTATTGAGTGTGGATGTGAATGTAAACTTACTTGTTGATGTGTTTGTATTCTTGTTGGGCAGTCTTTGTTGGAGAAACACAAGGAGTTTACAGAGAAGTTGGCGGAAGTGTGTGATAATCTCACCCTGACAGAAAACCACTTGATTGGTCATCAGCAACAGGCTGAAAATGCCCAGTGTGTCACAGACCTGCAGCAGTACCAGCAGGAGCATCAGGTTTGAAATCAGTTTCTTTCGCCTTTTAAAAAGCACAGCATGTGTCCAAGTATGTTTTCATGAGTTAAAATCAATTTTATTCCATGACCCTAATCATCCTGCTGCTACATGCCTGTCTGATCTCAAGGCTCTGCAAAAAGATGTATTGACAAACGCCAGTGCTTTGAACGAGGTCATCACCAGTACTAAAAAGTTTCTGGAGGAAAACCGAAGCAAGCTGACGCCAGAACAAATTGCCATCCTTGAGAGCAAGTTGGAAGAGGCTAAAAACAAAGCCAGGCTCATCAACCAGCGGGCGGAGGAGTCCAGGAAGGATTTGGAGAAGGTTGTTACCACAGCCATAAAACAGGAGAGTGAAAAGGTCAGAGTTCAGATTATTTCTATATATGTTTTCTGCAAAAACAGTGCACTGCATCAGAATTTAAATGAATAATAAAAATGTAATTAACATATTGCTAAATGTAACATATATCGATTTCCTTCACCTGTCAGCATTTCATTAATATGTAATCTATCTGTGTTTTCAGGCGGCAGCTGTTGAACGGCTTGAAGAAAGTAAGAACAAAATTGAAGGCCTCTTGGACTGGATATCCAACATAGGGAATGCAAATGAGAGCGTTCTGGATAAAACTGACCATATAAGTAAAGAGAATGGAAACCTGCCAGAAGAAAGCTCAGCCAAGGGACTGATAGGAGAGGATGATGATGCTAATGGAAATGATTTGCAGACCACTGAAAAAGATTTTGGCAGAGAGACCAGTGGCAAGAGTGATGCCTCCCTGGACCTGGATAAGCAGTATGAAAGGGTCAAGGTATAGTTTGTTTGTTGCAAAAAATGCTAGAGTCTGTTCCACAGTAGTTCATACTCACTGTACATTTGGGATTTTTTGCAAGCACTGACAGTGCACAAGTTAATAAAAATCCCAAGGACTTGAAGTATGGAAGTATGAACACAATCCTATATGTCATAATCAGTTTATAAATGTAAATAAAACCAATAATTACTGCTATTTGTGCCGGTATTGTGTCTTCAAGACTTCATTGTTCTTACAGGCCCGTCATCAGGAGATTCTGTCCCAGCAGCAGGATCTGATCATAGCCACCCAGTCAGCACAGGCTCTGCTCGACAAGCAAGCCGACGTGCTGTCTCCAGAGGAAAAGGAAAAACTGCAGAAGAACATCCAGGATCTGAAGGGGCGCTACGAGGCCTCGCTGACGCAAGCTGAACAGCAGATGAAGCAGGTGCAGTGTGTCCAGGAGGAGCTGAAGAAGTTCCAGGACGACTGTGTGGAGTTTGTGAACTGGTTAGACCAGGCAGAGGGTGAGATAGAGGAGTTGGGGGCTCCTGTAGGCTCCCTCAATATCCTCAGTGACAAGCTCCAGAGACAGAAAAGCTTCTCAGAAGATGTGATTTCTCACAAAGGAGACCTTCGCTTCATCACCATTTCAGGACAGAAAGTTCTGGATGTGGCTGGAGCTTGTGGATTGGATGATCCTGCGGCTAAGAATGCTCAGCTGCACGTGGATACTTCAGGAACCTGTGCTGCTGTCAAGGACAAGTTGGATTCAGCAGCCAGCAGATACAAAATGCTACATTCACAGGTATTTATTCTGCAGATGATCGGACAGATCTTGTGAGGTTACAATGTCTTATTCTGGCCACTAGATGGGAGCATTTGTCTTCATTGAAAACTGCTGAAAAAAAGCTGTGCAGTGCCTCTTTAAGGTGTCACGCAATGTTCTGTAAACACTGTAAAAATGTCAGTTTTCCATCTCATGGTCATTGTTATCTTCATGTGTTGAACACCTAATCACACCTACAGTATAACTTAATTTCTTTTGTTTCAGTGCAATCAGCTTGGCAACAACCTCAAAGATGTGGTTGACAAATACAACAAATATGACGATGCGAGCACTGGTCTTTTGAAGTGGCTCAACGGGTCAGAGGAGGAAGCGAGAAAGCAGCAATCAGAGCCCATTGCAGCTGACCCGCAAACACTACAGAAACAACTGGAGGAGACCAAGGCAAGGAAAACTGCAAGCCAGGACTGTAGTGCTTTAGGCCCAGTCTTCGTATGAAATCCAGTTTGCAACCTTGAAAAGCTCAGATTTATCTCACGTTGGGCCCTTTTTATCATTCATATAGTTTTTTATATTTCTTTGAGGCTTGTCTTAATCTTTAAGTGAGGTGCTGAGCCCTTTTGATCATTTTCCCCATGTAATGCATTACATTTAGTTAAAAATAGTTCTTTCACAGTTACAAATTCAAAAAGGCTGGCATGTGATATTTCCTTTCTTGAACCAGACGTTGTTGTTACCACAACTGTCATGAACTCCGTGTGCACTTTAATTGATGTGAGTTTATGAATAATCCAAGTAAAGAAATAAAGAACAGCTTTATTTAGAAGTGACTAAAAGGCTGGGTTACAAGGTCATGGCACAATAGACCTGTGTTACCATATACAGTGTTTCCACTGACTTAAGTACAACAGAGTTATTTTTAGCTCTGTGCTTAAATTCAAACCCACATGTGAATAGTTTAACTCTGGGTAGTCTACATACTCCTACAAGAGGATAAGAGACTAGGCTGCCTGTGTCAAAGCTTTTGGCTGCAGTTAGCTTGAACATTTCACTGTAGGGAGGTAGTGACTGACAGAACAGATATGCCCAGATAAGAGGCGCCTGTGGGCCAACCGAGGAACACTGTACTTTTGGCTTTGGTTACAAATCACTGCAAAGAATCTTAAGCCTTTCTGTAAATATAACAGTCGAAACAGACAGGTACATCTAAATATATCTGTGGAATGACTCAATATTTCCATAGATATCATCCAGACGTTCTTGCACATCATCGTTCTGTTGTTTTCAATTCAGCACACCAGTGAAATGCATAATCTGCAGACACAAGGCGTTTATTTATATGGATACAAATTTATTTTCTCTGATCTCTCTCTTACTTATTCAACTACAGGCCCTACAAGGTCAGATGACGGGGCATCAGATTGCTATTGACACACTACGCAAAACAGCTGAGTCTTTGATAACATCTGATGGAGACCTGCTCAGTAACTCAGATGAGATCCAGGAGACAGTAGGTAAGAGAAAAAATCAAAGTACGGAGCATTACAACTCGTTACTTCTAAGTAGGTAGGCTGTAAAGCAAGCACACCGTCCATTGGTAGTGAGTAGTAATGTCAACAAGTCCACCATTCCTCCTCTAAAATTAACAAAATCAACATGAAATATGGCTTTAGTGTCTCATTTGTATTCCCTTACCCCAATCATTGCTTTCTTGGCTTACACTTAAAAATGCTTTTAATGCTTTATCATAGCCTTAGCAACCTCATAAATGCCAAATAAGATTCAGCTTTGGTTTGAAATGTTTATCTCACAATGTGTCCCAAAGAGTGAGCGACTGTTCAGTTTTAAACATGACCTGTTTTGTTTCCATGCGTTGTAGATGACATAGTTGAGCGCTATGACAACCTGTCCAAGTCTGTAAGTGATCGAAATGAGAAACTGCAGATCACCCTAACTCGCTCCATGAGTGTCCAGGATGGTTTGGATGAGATGATGGGATGGATGGAGGGAGTGGAGGCTAGTGTGAAAGAGAAAGGACAAATCCCCCTGGACTCTGCATCCATTGGAGATATCCTCAGCAAAGAAGCAGTATGCATTTTTGTTATTGTTTGAGCAGGCTAATAACTATATAGTATATCTATTATTTGACGCTGTTTGTTTATATTCACTGTATTTTAGCTATTAAAACTTAATTGTTGTCCCCCCCCTGTATTTTCTAAGGCATTAGAGCAGGACATAGCAAGTCGCCAGAGCAGCATCTCAGCCATGAAAGCCAAGGTGAAGAAGTTTGTGGAAACAGCAGATCCCTCTGCTGCTGCCCTCCTGCAGTCTAAGATGGACACTCTCTCCCAGCGTTTCTCTGACGCCTGTGACAAGCACAAGCAAAAAGTTTCCCAACTGGAGCAACTGAAGGAGAAGGTGGAACAGTTTGAGGAGGTCGCAGATAAAGTTCAGCAGTTTGTTGTGAAGCGTTCTCAAGATCTGCATGAGACAGAAGGGCTTGGGAAAACTTTCAATGAACTGTCTCAGCTAATGCAGGTAAATATACTTTAAGACCATAAATGGGTACATTTGGTATCTTTCATCAACATTTTCATAAAAAAATCATTTTATACTACAAACAATGACTGTTGTATTTGAACTGCAGGCTACTAAAGCTGAGATGGACGAACATGCCAGCGATTTGGAGACGCTTCAGACTTTGTCCAAGGAGCTGTCTGAAATAAGCCCTGATGGAAACAAAGCCCAGATCCAGAGCAAGATGGACAATCTCTCAAATATTTTCAACACCTTTAAAGACACTGTTAAAGAAAAGTAAGCTGGGACAGAGGAGGGAAAAGGAGAACTTTGTATTTCCACTTTTAATAATTAATTACAATCTTTTTCCTTAACATTAATATTTGTATGAAGCACAGAAGGATGCGTGATATGACTCTTCTGATTCTTGTCTGCTACAGGGAAGAAGAGGTATCATCCTGTCAGGACCAGCTGGGAGAGTTCAGATCTGCAGCGAGCACTCTTACCAAATGGCTGGAAGAGACTAATGAGAAAGTACCTGTAGTCCAGCCAAGCAGTGAGAAAAGTCTGGAGAAGGACCTGCAGATAGTCACAGTGAGTCATGAGATAAATAAAGAGGCAAACTGCACTTGAAGTACTGTAACAGAAGCATTTGATGTTATTCTTTGCATCTGGCACAGCACCAGACTCTGTGTATTTTGCAATAGATAGATCTATTGCACTGTGTTTCAATAGATTACAATCCTATCCTCCCTAAACTCCCCACCATCCCAACCTGCCTTCTCTGCCAACTAATGAGAGATGGATGATGTGTTTACACAGGACAGATCCGGGAGTGAAACACTATGTTGTCCAACAGAGAGACTATTTTCGTCACATCTCAGAAATAGATGCTAAATCTAGCGTGAATCTTGTTTATTCTCACATAACTTTTCAGACATCACCTTCTGCTTTCATGTGTTATGAATGCCAGGCAACTATATGCCATTTATCTGTCTGATTAATCTGTCACCAGGGATTATTAGATGAATGGACATCCAAAGGCCCCGCTGTCCAGGACCTGAACAGTAAAGGATCGGCACTATGCAGCCTCATTACCTTCCTCACATCCCCTGCCAAGACAAAGACCCCTAGCAAGTCAGGTAAACATCAGCATACTTAACATCGTATGTCTGAATCGTTCAGTGGAATGGGAACCTGCATGGTGTTTGGGTGCTCTAAGTGCTATATAATAACTAACCATTAGAGATCATGGAAACATTTTTTTTGCCAGTAGTACTAGAGAGTCTGCCTGTCCTTTACACAAGCTTTGTCTTATGTCTTTGCATCAGCTCATACTAATGGTGGTGGTCCAGGGAGCCATTCCTACCTAACAAATAAAGGTAATGAAGTCTGTATGTTGATGCTGCTGTTGAAATACACAACCGGTTGTGGTGGCTCCGTGCCAAACAAATAACAATGGTTGAAACTAACTGTAACAATATGTATGTGCTCATTTTATGAGTAATGAAGTTAGAGAGAGAAAAATACTAAGACAGGAGGAGTTTCTATTTTTTTCCTCTCAGATAAGAAATGAAGCCTCAATCCTCACAAGAGAGTTATATCATAATTTTCCATCAAACTTTTTTACAAATGAATCTGAATTTAAAGGCTCAGACATCTGTTCACACACACACAAAGGGAGGACATACGATGAGATTAGATAAGGGCTGTATTCATTGGGCCGAAATGAAAAAGAAAATATTCCTGCAGCTGTAAACATACGAAGAGCAGAATTGTGACGGAAATAAAGAATAAATGAATGAAGATGAACTTAGATGCTAGAAATGTGAGATGTGAGAACACAGAGCTGCTGGAGTGCGAGAATACTCATGAATAGAAGTTGTCTTGCCAAAGTGCTTGTGGCAATATAATCTTAAAAAACGAAAAAAGCCAACAAGAATATCACATTGATACAGCTTTAGTTTTTCTACACTGTTGCCCATAAAATTGGAATAATTTTGTTTTCAGATACATTCCTCTTTTATTCCTATTTATGCACATCTGGTTAATTCTGGATTAAAAAATATTTAAAAAAAGATTAAATCACATTGTCATCATTTCATGAGAAGAGGTAAACAATATTTTATTCCAACTTTATGGGCAACAGTGTATGAAATATGAATAGTTTTAAAGTTTTGTTTTAATTTCGTTGATTTTGTTAACAGTAAAACTCCACACTTGCTTATTCTTAAGTCAAACAATCGTACTCCCTGTGGAGAACCTCACTCGTATGTGCCACTTGAATCTGTTCATATGAGTGGTTCCAGACCCAGTGTATTTTTTATTGAATCTATTATTCACTGTGATCACTAACTGTAAAGCTTGGAGTCACATTGATTTACACAAATGTTTGAATTCAATTTGCAGAGAGTTGCTGATACTTTCCTCACTTCAATTCTGAACATATTCTACAATAAGACTACTATATTAACCAGAAAACCACATAATGACACTCTGATTATTAACCCCTGATAAGGCAACTTACTTTGATTATTTAATGTCCTCAGAGCTGATGGGGATCCAGCAGAACATGTCATTCGTCAACGAGGGATACACAAGCCTCGGTGAAACGCTGAAAAGTCGTGCAGCAGAGCTGAGTGGCTCAGTGCAGGAGGTCAAAGAAGCCCAAAAGGAGACGGAAAACATGATGACATGGCTAAAGGACATGAAAAAGACTGCAGCCTCCTGGAATATTGCAGCCACAGAAAAAGATTCAGTTAAAACACAGCTTGAACAGCAGAAGGTAGTGAAGTGTTGTCGTCAGTCACCAAATTGTTGTAAATTTATTTGAAATGGCCCGCAGTCTTTGTTGATTTTATTCAGCTGTGAATGAAATCTGACACTCAAGTTGTAAATCTCTTTTCGATGATTGAAAATTCTTCTTATTCTCTCAGGCATTTGAGGAGGACATGAAACAAAAGCGGGATCAGCTCCAGAAGCTCAGAGAGAAGCTCCTCAACTTGATTCAGACTCATCCAAACTCCCCCGAGGCAGCAAAGTGGAAGCAGATGCTGGCTGAAATAGGTATGCACAAGGTGTTGCCTCCAGATGGCCGTGGGTAATTTATGTCACTGAATCTGTCAGAAGTTATCCTGACAAAGCAGCTTTTCAAACATGGCATATAGACCAGCTATAATACTCTATGTTCATCTAGTCATCTAAGCACCACATACAAACGGTCCATGTTGACAGAAGGTGAGCTCATGTCAGTACCTGCTCTCTGCCTCACCAGTTAAATTAACACATTCATAGTGCCAAGTCCTGCACAGTGGGAGGTTTGGTGAAAATAACAGTAGGACAGTGGAGAAAAAGGTGCTGTTGTGCTGACTAATGCAGACTGGTGTGATCTGTCCTGCCCTCCTGCACAGATGCTGCTTGGGCAGATATCAGCGGCTCTGTCGAGGAGAGGAAGCAGCACTTGGAACAGTCCAACAAGAATCTGGACATCTTCCAAACGACTGAGGTGCAGCTCGGTCAGTGGCTGTCAGAGAAAGAGCTGATGATGAGTGTCCTTGGACCCCTCTCGATAGACCTTAACATGCTTAAAATGCAGAAGCAACAAGTTCAGGTAAGCATGGTGCATGCTGTTGGGAGTAACTTGAGACTTGTGCATCTTTTAGATTTGTGAACCTTTGTTCAACACTTGATTTTTGCCCTCCAGATCCTCCAGAATGAATTTAAGAGCCGTAAACCTCAATATGAGCAGCTCGAAGAAGCTGCCTCCGCCATCCTGAGCTCCTCAGACAACCAAGATCCCTCAAGTGGGAAGCTGGTGAGGGAGCAGCTCGCTGACGTCACCCAGAAGTGGCAAGGCCTCACGGCACAGCTAGACCAGCGAGACAGCCTCATTGACCAGGCTGCGGTGAAGACTGGGCAGTTCCAGGAGTTAGTGAAGGGTCTCAGTCAGACTGTGACTCAGCTTGAGAATGACCTCACCAACCATCAAGGCCAGAGCACTCAGCCCGATGCTGTGAAGAAGCAGTTGGAGGATGTCCATAACATCTCGGGTCAGCTGAGAGATGAGAGGAGGAAGCTGAAAGAGGCAGAGGCCATCAACGCTGAGCTTACAGCGATGGTGACCGAGGACTATCTCAAAGCAGACTTAGCCAGGCAGCTGGAGAGTGTCAGCAAGCCTTTCAAACAGCTGGAAGAGAAAGCAGGTTGGCCTTCTAACTTAATAATGTTGTAATGCTTGGAGAGAAAGAACCATTTTATGTGTTTGAGTCACTGTAAAATATATTTATTCTATGATAACAACTTCCCAGAAGGCTAAATTACATTATTAAGTAATCACAATAACCCTTGAGGAGTATTCAAATTCTGGTCAACTAATTTTATATTTGGCATCTGCTGTAGTTAACCGTGACTGCCCACTAAATTATCTCAGAACTGAATATTGCAGGGTACCTGTTGCAGCATTGAATTCACTGATTGCCACATTTTTTGTGTTGTAGCAAAACGGATCGAGCAGCTCAATTCAACCTTTGCCAGCTCTCAGCAGTTCCACCAGACCTCCAAAGACTTCCAGTCATGGCTGGGTGAGAAGCTCCAGGACCAGTCTAAGCCCCTACCAATCTCTGCCAAAGTGGACACCCTGCAACAAACCCTGGAGGAGCATAGTAAACTCCAGAAGGCTCTCAGTGAACATGAAGACACTTATAACACAATCACTGGGGAAGGGGAGATGCTTCTGCAGAACACTGACGGTGCAGAAAAGCTGGCACTACAGGGACAGCTTACCACACTCTCATCCAACTGGGAGGAAGTGAAGAAGAGCTCTGCAGAACAGGCTGACAAACTCCAGACTGCTCTGCAGAGATCTCTGAAGTATCAGGAGCACGCAGAGAAGCTCAGCTCTTGGATCCAAGAGTGTGAAGCCAGCGAGGTTCGAGTCAAACTCACGGTTGATCCGGTTGCCGTGGAAAGCTCCATTTCTCAGGTCAAAGCTCTCCAGAAGGATGTTGACAAACACCGAGGGATGGTGGAGCAGCTCAACACAGCTTCAGATAGCCTTCTTGAGGTGGCCAACACAGACACTGAGGCTGTCAAAGAGGAGAAGGCTAACATTGGCAAAAGAGTGGACAATGTAGTGGAAGGTCTACAGAGCAAAAGGGACTCCCTGGAGAAGATCTCATACACAGTTAAGGAATTTAATGATGCCTATAAAGAGGCTAAGGGTCAGCTTGAGGGGGCTAAAAAACAGGTGGATGCCTATGAATCACAGGGGGTGCAGGCACACAGCAACAAGAACCTGGCCAACATGAAAGCCCAACATAAAAGTTTAGAGGGGGTACAGAACCAAGTAGAGCACCTGAAAAGCTTGGCCAAGGAACTTGTGGTAGATGTCCCGGATGCTGATGGAGTTACAGACCTCTTACTGCAGGCTGACAGTGTAGAAAAAGACTACAGCACTCTTAACAAGAAACTAGAAGAGACATGCCAAGTCTTGGAGGGTAAACTGCAGGGTATTGGCCAGTTCCAGAACAGCATCCGTGAGATGTTCAGTCGTTTCACGGACCTGGATGATGAACTGGACAGCATGGCTCCTGTGGATCTCGACTTGACCACTCTTAAAGAACAGCAAGACAGCATTCAGAGCTTCGTGACTAAGCTGCAAGAGCTGATGGCCAACACAGCCAATGCTGGAGACAGCTGTAAGAAGATGCTAGAGACTGAAACCTCGCCTGACCTGCTAGGCCTGAAGAGGGATCTGGATGCTCTGAGTAAGCAGTGCGGTAAACTGTTGGACAGAGCTAAAGGCAGAGAGGTGCAGGTGCAGAGCACTCTCACCAAACTAGAGGAGTTGTATGGCAAACTCCACCAAGCGGAAGATAAACTTTGCAACGCTGTGGACAAGGAGGCATCCCAGGAGGCCGTCGGCATGGAGACAGACGTCATCAACCAACAGCTGGAGGCCTTTAAGGTATTTTATCTCCAATTTAACATTTATCTTGTTGTTTAGGCCTAAACATGAATTTCATTCAATTCAACTGAATAAATTATAAGTGATTTGGATTTGACAAGTGAGTTGGATGGTGAAATATATGTGAAAGAACAGCTTTAGTTGAGGCTGATAGCTTTCTCCATGTTGCTTTTGGACCTGTTTGTTTTATGCTCTCAGGGGATCATTTGGAGTTGCTACAGTGAACACGATTTGTCGGGTAGAGTAATGAGCCGTCAGCTGCACCAGTCCTGGCCTCCAATACAGCACAATAATAGAGTACAGCCTGCATTGTTAGCCATGTTTTTTACCTTTTTCCCCCCAAAAAGTCAGAGGTAATATCATTAGATGTCTTGTTTTGTCCGACCAATCAACCAACCAACATAAAATACAGTTATGTGATATTCATTAAGAGAGATTTTAAAGAAAATTCACACGTTTGGGGTTAGTAAAGGTAAGTCTAATTAGGCAAAACATATTGTACAAATATAATTATTAACTTTTGTTCTCTTACAATTTGTTCACATATAGTAAAAAGGAAACTCGTTTGAGAAAAGGCTGCATTAACATTATGTTTTTTGTTTTTTTAATCTAAACTTTGTGACAAGCATGACAAATTTCCCCTGTGATGTTCAAACTGGCAGTCACTGACAAATATTAGTTTTATTGTTATTATGAATGAACCTAGACTAAGGCTATATGCTAAAAGCTATATTCTCCCTTGTGTGTCACTAAACCATGCACTGGGGCAGATTACCAGCAGCCTCTTCACTGAGCACACTTGCTACATTCGTGACAATCCTCTGGGGACTGCTGGTTCATTAAGGGCATCTGGTGTCAACAAAAGAGCTGCAGCCCACATGCAATGATGGTGGAAGAGGGATGGACCGCCATAGCCAGGTGGTCGCCAGCAGGGCGTCACATGATTCAATGGTCCCAATAATGAAGCTGGCCCTGCATCCTGATCTGTGAACACTGATATTGTTGCTCTTTTATGCTTGATGCTTCAGCGCCTGCTGCTCTAAACTTAGAGTAGCCTGGTGTTAATTTGAGCATTTTGATGAAGGCAGTAGTAAAGTGATTGTTAACAACCATTAAAATGAAACCTTGTGGTGTTTAGTGCTGGCCTGAAGGCCCATTAAGCTTTGCTTCCCAGTTAATTCAGTCAGTGTGATTATGTATTATTCAAAAAGCAAAATGATAATGTAGACAAACTAGCTATGTAATTCTGCTCTCATGGTTTATACTGCATGTGCTTCCATCTGCACTTTTTAAATGAAGGATGTTAATTATGATTTGTTATCAGTACACACTAGTAGTATGTGTTTTAGCTGGTGCAAATGCATAGCTTCCTAATTATCCTAATGGTATGTTTTCGATTCCTCTGAGTCTCCATATTGTGTATAAAATCAGGAAGGCTTTTTGTTTTGGTATCAGTGAGGGATAAAACAACGGGTAGCCATTAGCACGATTTACACACAGATGCTAAATATTTTAAAAGCCTGTAAATTCCTGTGGAATTTTCCAAAAGAGGATTATCCTCCTTATATTTAGAGATGAAATTATAAAGGACTGCTTCATTTATATATAGTATTATAATAAAACAATGTAAACAGGCGTGTATAGGCAAATGACACAGATCTGTCCTAAGATGTAGGTCATGGGATTTTTTTTTTCTTCAATTAAAAGGACGCTATACTCACATAGGAGTTGAGTTACATGGATTAAAATATCGCAGGGGGAGACAGGGTGGGGGTGTTGTGAGATTGTTGCATGGAGTTTGGTTTAAAGGCCTTGCAGGATCACTATTAAAGAAGTGATTGATTCAAATTGTTGCTGAGCAGCGTTGTCATGGTGCATGTTCTCACCCTCTCTTTGTCCCGTCACCGGTCTGGGTTGAGAGGGCACATATACGGCCTCAGCTGCTCGTTCCCCTTTGTACTCATTTGCACCAGTACTACAGCAGAGCAGTACTAGAACTTGAGTTGCTTCTTTATTTAGTTGCAACATGAAAACATTAGATAATGCAGTCAAATTGTGTTTTATATTGAGTGGATCAGGCTCTTGTTACTGTAGGTAAGTGAGCTTTATTGGCAGCTGGCGAGAAAGAAATAAACAGAGAAAGACAGCGCTTGGATTCACCTCTTTCATGTGCTGTTACCATTTTAGGTCAAGTTTTGAAAGAGACACGCCTGACTTCATGTGTTTACTCTTGTTTTCCACATGAGATTTGTAGGAGCTGGAGACCGAGAGTCCTGGTGTATGTATATCTTTACGTGTACCTTAGAGGGCAGCTCCAGTGATTCAACACTACAGGGGGTTGGCGTGGGTGTCTTTTCCAGTGTTCAGACATTACATCAGTGGCTCTTGAAAAACAGAAAGGAATTTCTACCAAATGAATCACTCTTAAGCTAACCTCATTCAAGTTGATGAGGGTAAAAAGTGTCATTGTGACCACATACTTGTTGCTTACTCACTGCCACATAGCAAAGATACACAATTCTTAAGGTGAAACATGAAACTTCCACAGGTCAGTTACTATACAGGGCGAGTACACATTGTTTTGTTGTAAGGCGATTATGCCGAGTTTTCTTTCATTGAAAGGTCTCTAGACTTTGTTTCCCGTGTAGACTTACTTGGCAGTCCTCAAGTAAATCTAAACACTACTCTGTTCACTCCCACAACACTTTTGTGACAGTGGCATGAAAATCCATTATAAGCAGATGAATGTTGTTTCAGACTTCTGGTTCCTCGGCTGATTAGCTGACTCTTTTATAGCCAATACAATAGTGTCACTCTGCTTGGTTTGCTAGAAAATAACAAAATCAAGCTGATTTATTATTTGTTGAAGTCGTTTTTTAAGCACAATACCCACAATTGTTAGCTGTAGCTTTGGAAAAGTGTATATTTGCTGGGTTTCTAGTCTTCTATTATGGTAAACTGAATATCTTTGGGGTTTTGGTTTATGTCAGCTTGGGTTGTGGAAAATGATGATGGACTTTTGTCACTATTTTATGACATTTTTACATCAAATGTAATTAAGGAAAATACTCTGCACACTTAATTGATACTAAACATTTTTCTATTTAAAGAATCATGCAGACAAGTTCAGAAGGCTACTCTCTAAGTTCAATTTATTAAAAGTTACAGCTCAAAAGATACAAGTAAAAAGAACAGCATCAAAAGATGATGTAAAGATGTTTTTTTATTAACACCGTTGAGATTTGATAATGCTCAGGTATCTCACACACAGAGAGAGCACACGTTTCTATCCCTGTCTGACTCAACTTTGGCTCTTGTTGCACTGTCAAATAAACTTCTCTGTGCCTCATTGTTTAGAGAAGCTGATGAGAAGTGTAATTATAAAAGCATTTTCACTTGTTGGCCTGGAAAATGTGTCCCCTTTTAAACTTTTAACTTATTACCAGCAGCGCTTAGATAAAATGCAGCGTTCACAAGTTCACAAAGTATTGAAGCTATACGGGACAGAGGGGACAAAGAGACCCGCAGCTGCCAGGAAATGACTAAAGGAATAATAAAAAGAAAAATAATTTGTATTCATACATTCAAAAGCTTAAATATTTAAAAAGTATCCAGGTTTCAGTGGCTGAACATCCTTTTTTAAAAATCCCACTAGATCTTAACTTCTTATTTATCTCTGTCAGCGTCCTCTTTCCGTCTCCCCTCATGCGTGCAGGACTGGACAAAGAAGTTGGGATTGTTCAGCTTCTTACCGAGCTACTGTGGTGTAGACAGTCCAGGAAACAAAAATAAATTCCTTTCATTATCTCCTCTATCCTCCTTTCTTCCCCTTACCCCGGTCACTGGACATAAAAAGCGCCTTCATACACTTGGCAGAGCCTTCGGTGTTAAATTACCTGGGACCTGTGCCTCCCTCAGCATTCCACAGTAATTAAGAATATCTGCAGGGTCCACAGCAACCGTCCACGGGAAGAGAAAAAAAGGGCAGAGAGAGAAAAAAAGGAAAAAATGTGTATCTATTTCAGCATAGTGTGATGTCATCAAAATGGGAGCTGCTGCTGCCTGTTAGTCTAGTTTTTTTTTTTTTTTAAGTTTTTTTTTTTTTTAGAATAGAAAAGCTGGTGTGTATCGCCTCCCCTTCCCATTCCCTCAGTCACTGAAAGAAAGAAAAAAAAAAAACAAGGAAAAGTGAGTGATTGTGTCAGGATGCAGAAGATGGCTTAGAAGTGAAGTCATATGGGCCATGCTGACATAAGGGGGAATTAGAAAGGGGGGGAAAAAAGGGTCATGTGTCCACCAATCAACATGTGCCGGAGCGGCTCTGAGCACAAATGGAGTTGTGGCAGATGTTGTCTGAATAATGAGCGGGGGCGGGGCATGAAACCCTCTGCCAGGAGGGTGTCTGTCATTGCAAGGGAGCGATGAGAGAGAGAGGGCAGGCTTTTTTGTTTATCCAGGAGTACCAGCTCTCCTCAGAACTGCCCACAGTTTTTGGTAGAGCCTGCTGGATTTGTCTGTGGATATTTTCACTTTGCACTGAAGATTTTTCTTTGGCTCGCATAGATGCTGCAAGGATTTCAGGGAAAAAGAAGCACTTTGGACCAGAAGGATAGTGATTAAGTTTTGGCAATGCACAGAGAAGAGCCAAGAGGAATATTTTTGGGATAGGTGATTGTATTGAAGGACTGGATTTTCATTCCTAATACAGAGTATGAAGCTGCTATACAGTCCAAGGATATGATTTTTTATATTGTTTGACATATTTGTATTTCTAAAGCCTTTATTTTTTTAATCAAGATCAACTTGTGTCTTTAATCTTTAAGAGAAAATCTCCACTAGTAATTGTAGTTTTATTTTGAAAAACAAGTGGAAACCTGTAGTATTTATTTGTTAACTTCTCATTTAAGAGAAGACAAAAATGATTATTTTGCACACAGCTTCTCACATTGTGCTTCTTTTAAAACTACTCGGTGTGCACTAGAGCAACATATACCTCAAAGGATTTCACTACATCCTTTTAATCTTTTCTTTGTTGTGAGTAGTGACAATTGTTTTAGCATGGGCAAACCGCTGAGCAGACCAGATTGCCTCAGACAAAACCCTTCCTGTGTAGGGAAGGGGGAGGAGGAGGATCTGAACATTGATGACTGCTATGTGCCCCAGAGATCCATTTATGACACTGTTCGGCTCAATGAGCAGATAGACTCGGGCTCTAAAGGCAGCCTTTCATCCCGGCACTTCACAGGCACCCTACCTTACACTCATCGCACGTTAGACCTCAGCAGCCTCTGTGGAAACGGAGCCCTCTCAGCTTCAAGTTCATTTGAGCTCCGGACCCGTAAACCTGCCATGCTGGATGAGCGTGTGGTTTTTGATGGACTTAAACTCAATGGGCATATGATCAGGGCGACTGATACGGTGCTGCCCAAATCACGTCTCCAGGGAGGAGAGAAGAAGGATCATCCACATCAGCGACGGTCATGGCGGACTTTTGCCCCCACTAATTTAAGCGAGTATGCAAGCCGCAGTGGAACCTTGTGCTCTGGGAGTGTCGAGAGGCCGGGGCTGATCAATGGCAAGAGAGGGCAGAGTATGACCAGCTCACTGACATCTGAAGAGGATTCGGGTCTTTACAGCCCTACTGTAGATAGGGAACGACATGCTAATAGATCCCACAAAAGAGCAGGCCCTGGCACAAGGAGCCTCTCGTCTTCAGAGGCCATGCATATGTCTGGGGACCTGAGAGCTGGGCGATCACTCAGCTCAGGGCAGGAGGAGTTCCCCTTTTCACCTACGAGGGATAACCGGTCTCTTTACCACAGTAGCAGCTTGGTCCAAGAGCCACGGAAAATAGAATCTGGTGTGGTGGATTTAAATGAAAAGGATACCCTCAGCAATGGAGAGTACAAATACTCCACAGGGAGGTTATCTTCAGGGTCAGCCTCTAGGACTCAAAACGAGAGCTCTGGTTGGCGTTCAAGGACTTTAACAGACTATGATGAGTTATCCACTGCTGAGCTGTTAGAGGATGTATCATCTCAGGACAACTGTGAGTTGGTTAGTGTGGTGGTGACACAGCCTGAGACATACGGAAACTCTGTAACTCTACCCATAGAGAACCGCCAGCCAACAAAACCATGTACTGTACAACAAGGAGCGTCCAAATACAGCATGGAAGAGCTGGAAGAGTTTTTGCAATCAGTGGAGGCCTGCCTGCCTAAAAGTTTACAGACATTTCATCACGCAGGAGAGCAGGAGATCGAGGCCTTACTGAATGCCATTGCTGCATGTCCTGAAATGAACCCTATGGGTCATTTCTCCCCACAGGTGCCTAAAAATACCCTCTTCCTTCACTTCTGTTTTTTGCTCATTAGCTGGTCCAGCACATGTTTCACTCGATACACATCTTTAGATGAGTTTCTCTGGCAGCTGGTGTTTTTCATTCATATCTGATTACACGATGAGTGAAATTGGTTTGGTGCTCACTAGTTCAGCCTGGAAGTCTGTCAGTGTGATTATGCACATCTGTGGTTTAACTGTTTTTCTGGAAGCTGCTGACTGGTGAGAGAGATGTTTATGTCAGCTGGATTTTTAACACTAACCCAGAGGTGATGTTGCAGCAATCTTTGGATTTGGGATAACTTCCCAGCAATATAAATGTATATGTAAATAATCAGTTTTATTAACTTGCATTGGTAAGAGTGGATTTGTGTGAAGCTCAGTAGTCAGAGTCATGACATGGTGCAATATTGTAATTAAACTCACTGTAGAAGGGGAATTGTTCCGAATGAAACTTCAAATGATTCTGATCACATTGTAATTTGAGCACTCATTAAATGTTATGGTTTTTTCCATGTTAATTTAGACTTTCCAGAAAGAAGACATCGACCCATTGCAGACCCAGCTTCAAGACATCAACTCCCTCGGTCAGGGCCTGATCCAAACCGCTGCCAAAGGCACCAGCACCAGGAAGCTTGAGGATGACCTGGAGGAAGTCAACACAAAGTGGAATACCCTCAATAAAAAGGTTATTTGTTTTATGCTACCGGTCTGACTGGTTGATCTTAAACATAAAACGATATTAGCATTGAGTCATTTGTTCTTTAACTATTTGTTATCGTGTTATCCTTTGATGAGTTACTGGGTGCAGTTAAAGTCAACCTTCAAACAGATGACGTCTATATTTACCATGTGATCTGCAGATTGCTGAGCGTTCAGCCCAGCTGCACGAAGCCCTGTTGCATTGTGGGAGGTTCCAGGATGCCCTGGAGTCACTGCTCAGCTGGTTGACTGACACGGAGGAGCTTATGGCCAATCAAAAACCTCCATCTGCAGAGTTCAAAGTGGTCAAGGCGCAGATACAAGAGCAGAAAGTAAGCTGGCATCGCGTGGCACAAACACATAAACACATACTATAAAAACTTCAATACACGAATACCAACGCAACATTATGACTTTGCCATTCATCTTATTTAATTGACATCCATTGTGAAACATGAGTGTGGTCTACAAAGCTCTCAGTTTAACGGACACTTAATTTGTGCCTGTAAGATTTACTGTTTTTCACCACCAAGCGATTCTCGTGGTTAGAGCATGTTAAAGTCGCCCAATAACTCTCCTCCTTTGTTCGCCTTTGACAGCTCTTACAGAGACTGCTGGATGACCGTAAGCCAACAGTGGAGCTGATAAAAAAAGAGGGGGGGAAGGTTGCAGAACTGGCAGAGTCTGTGGATAAGGAGAAGGTTGCAAAAGAGATCGAATGCCTTGGGCAGAGGTGGGACACTCTGCTGAAAAAGGCTGAAAGCAGGTCTGTATAAACACTTGTAATATTAAACGTCCCTCTAAACGAACTGCTTCAGTGTGCCTTAAAATTAAATCTTGCTGATGAAAAGTGTTCCTAAGATTTAAAGTGTTTTTTGGCTAGATGTGGATCTGTGAATATTCAAAACTTATTAAGAATGTCAGACTCCTAAATTCACTTTTACTTTCCTCCCACTGAAGCTTAGGGATTAGTTTAACATTTTAGAAAATGTTTTCTCTATCTTGCTGAGAATTAGATGAGATAGATACCACTCGAATGTTTGTACAATAAATATAAGGCAGGCAGACTTTCAGATTAGCTTAGCACAAAAAAACAGGAGGGAAACAGCTAGGCTGGCGCTGTCCATAGGTGACAAAATCTGCATACGTGACGCCAGATTGTCCCTGTTTCCAACCTTTGTGCTAAGCTAAGCTAAATGACTGCTGGTTGTTGCTTAATGTGGATGGTGCAAACATCTATCTCTCAGCAACAAAGTGAACAAACCTGTCTGTCACTAATCCACTATTATTATCTGCATAAATGTGTCAGGCACAAGCAACTAGAGAGCATCTTAGTGGTCACTCAGCAGTTTCACGAGACCCTAGAGCCCCTGAGCGAGTGGCTCGGAGCCACTGAGAAACACCTAGTCCATTCCGAAGCCATCGGCACTGAGACGTCTAAGCTGGAAGATCAGATCTCTCAGCATAAGGTAATGTCCATCATCTTACATCATTACCATGTGTGCAATCAGTTATGTTCATTCATTTTGCTCATTATTTTAAGTTTGTGCTTTTCATTATTTCCCATTCCGTTTTTCATTAAATTTATGTTTCGTGTTTTTGTTTTATGTGTGTGTTTTCTGTTTGTGTCATATCTCCTTGGTTCGTTTCCCGTCCCCTGTGATCAGGCCTTAGAGGAGGAGATAATGAATCACAGTAAAGACCTGTTTCAGGCCGTCAGTCTGGGTCAGATGCTCAGAACTGTGAGCTCAGTGGACGATAAGGAGTTTGTACAGTCCAAACTGGACACCACCCAGGCCAGTTACATAGAGCTCCAGGAGCGATGCAGGAGGAAAGCTGAGATGTTGCAGCAAGCTCTGGCAAACGCCCAGCTGTTCGGAGAGGACGAGGTGGCCCTCATGAACTGGCTTAACGAGGCACACACGAGGCTGAGTGAAGTGTCCGTGGAGGACTACAAAATAGATGTTCTTGAAAAGCAACTGGCGGAACAACGGGTATACACTCCTCCTCGGGGCTGAGCATTATGTTGTCCATTCATTTAAGTTGCATCAATCATGTTTCAGTTAATTTAAGTGATCTGTGTGACATCATTGTTTACAGTGAAAAGTTTCTTGTCACTCTCAATGATTTTCTGAGGTCATGTTTTCCTTTCAGGCTCTACAAAGTGATATTGAGTTGAGAAAGAAGAATGTTGACCAAGCCATCTCTAATGGGATGGAGCTTCTGAAGCAAACAACAGGCATGTCTGACTTTCTGACTCTCACAGTTCATACAGTTCAATCTCAGCAAACAGTTCTGTCTCTGTTTTACACATGATAAGGTTTCTGGCCTTGTTTAGCGAGCGAACTCTTTTTCAGGATCATAAATAACAAAATTAGTTGAAATCTAATTTTCAGAAAGCGCAGACAGTGTCCCATCTGCAAACTTATCTAAAGTAATGTGACGACATCATCAAGATGTAGTTATTTGATTTCCTGCTGATTTAGTTGAGAAGATAGTACCGTCAGTGTTGTCAACAGCGTCAGCGTGACCACCAGAGAAGACTCCAAGAAGTTGGAGTATCTGGCTAAGGAATAGCAAAAAACACCTTGTGTAATTTTTTCACTTTTTTTGTATGAAATAAACAAACAAGATATCTTCAAAAGGTGCTGGTACGCATATTTTGTTATTTTTGGGCAGAGCTAGCCATTTCCCTGTTTTCAGTCTATATGCTGAACTCTATGCAAATAACAGATTTGCCCAAATTTTAGACTATTTAATCAGAATCAGAATCAGAAATACTTTAATAATCCCAGGGGGAAATTATTTTATTTATTTAATAGTCAGTATGTTTGTAATTGAGGGCAAAGTATGTCATTTGTTGGAATCTGTTTTGAACGTGCATTCACTCTTTTTGCTGTTCTGATTAACACCATTTTGTCTTAAAACGTCTCATATCACTGACAGAACATGGAAGATGCTGCTAACATAAATCTTGTTCTTAGATTCTGCATTCAGCCAAGGTGGCAGCGTATCGTACTTCTCTATACTGCAGCAGAAACACAAAACTCCCTGAACTAATTAATTAATATGATGATCTACTTTCCATTTATAGGTGACGAGGTGATTGTTATCCAAGGCAAACTGGATGGAATAAAAACAAAGTATGCTGAGATCAACTCTATGAGTGAGAACGTTTTAAAGAAATTAGAGCAGGTTTTGAGTCTCTCTACCAAGCTGCAACATACCCATGAGGACCTGAGCTCCTGGCTTGACAACGTAGAGGCTGAGACCAGCGTGTTTGCTGATCAGGAACCAGTGGGCGAGCAGCTCCTTCATGCACAAAACAGGCAGAAGGTAATTTGTAAAGAAATAAGTACCAAATGTAACTTCTAACATAAAATACCTTGTAACACTCAATGAGCTGATTTATTATCCTTAAGTTGGTGTTTCCTTTGTGAACCTTACCCAGGCCTTGTTGAAGGAGACCAAAGACCAAAAACCAGCGATGGACAAGCTAAATGAGCTGAGCAGTTCTCTCCTGGATCTGATCCCTTGGCACACTCGCGAGAGTCTGGATAAGCTGGTCACTGAGGATAATGAGCGGTACAGAGCCGTCTGCGACACCATCACCCAGCAGGTCGACCAGATCAACGCTGATATACTCAAGTCACAGCAGGTAAAACCAGAGGAATGAATAAGCAGCCATTTCTAATTAGGCTTTTCTGTTTCTTTTTATTTTCTTTTTATTGTTACTCTTTTGTTTGTTTCCGTATTTTCTAATTTGGAGTTTAAGTGTTTTCAACAATGGAAAATAATTTTTGTCTGTTTCCAGTTTGAACAGGCTGCCGACGGTGAACTGTCCTGGCTGACTGAGGCTGAGGGGAAGTTGCTGTCGATGGGCGAGATCAGGCTGGAGCAGGACCAAACCACAGCTCAGCTCCAAGCACAGAAGGTTAGCCTGTCACACTGTGTGTGTGTGTATGGATAGGCAGACCTCCATTTAAACAAAGTACAGTAAACACAGCAGTTTGTTATGTTATGTCCACTATAACTCACTCCACCGGTTTTCCAGATTTTCTCCATGGACATCATGAGGCACAAAGATGCTGTGGACAACATTGTGAAAACAGGAAAGGCCATCATGAACAGCAAAAATCCGGAGGAAAAAGAAATCTTGAAGGTTAAAAGCATTTCTTTGTAATGTGAAACAGGCAATTATTCATTAAAAAAATAGCGCATGGATTAAGGAATCTTGTTTTTCAAACAGGCCAAGACCCAGACTCTCTTGGAGAAGTACGGCATCGTCAGTCAGCTGAACTCCGAGCGCTGTCTGCAGCTGGAGCGAGCCCAGTCTCTGGCCAGTCAGTTCTGGGAGACCTACGAGGAGATGTGGCCGTGGCTTCAGGAAACCCTGAGCACCTTCAGCCAGCTGCCTCTACCTGCCATCGAGTACGAGACACTCAGGCAGCAGCAGGAGGAGCTCAGGGTAAGAAGCATACAGAAGCCTATTTTTAGCACAGCGATTTATGAAATAGAAAACGTATATAAAATGTTATATTTTCTACAGCAAATGCGAGAGCTGATTGCAGAGCACAAACCCCACATTGACAAGATGAATAAGACCGGGCCTCAGTTACTTGAACTCAGCCCTGTGGAGGGAGTGCCCATCAGAGAGAAGTACACAGCTACAGACCAACTTTACACCCAGCTCAAGGCTGATGTCAAGCAGAGAGCTGCTACTCTGGATGAAGCCATCTCCAAATCCACACAGGTGAGGAGCTGCTGTTCACTGCATTCATTTTTATGTCTAGTGAAATGTTAAAGAAATATTCACATCCTGACTTCCCTAAAATTGTCTGATATAATTCAATCTTTTTGCTATTTTATAACAGATGAATATATATATTGGGTGGGCCAAATAGAGTTTATAAGCAGCTATAACATTTTTATAATTCATCAATTCATTATTTAGTCTATAAAATGTCACAATTATCCAAAGTTCAGATGATCTATCTTGTGAAATATCTTGTTCAAAACAATCACATAGAACAAAAAAAATATTTGAGAAGATGAGAAATGTTTTTTTTTTTTTTTACATTTTAATATCAAAATAGTCAAATTTTCAAATTTGAAGTCGATCAATGAATCGATTAATCTATTAATATTTTTTCATGAAGTATAAATACAAACTGAGTTGTTTCCTTTCCTCGTTCTCCACCAGTTCCATGATAAAATTGACCCAATGCTCGAATCCCTGGAGCGGATCGCTGACCGTCTGCGGCAGCCTCCATCCATCTCAGTGGAGGTGGACAAGATCAAGGAGCAGATTACTGAAAATAAGTCCGTCTCCGTGGATTTGGAAAAACTGCAACCCTCTTATGAAACACTGAAGCAACGAGGCGAGGAGATGATCGCACGATCGGAAGGAGCAGACAAGGACATATCTGCCAAAGGTACAGTGTATATCAAATCATAGGTTTAATAAAATTGTATTCCCTTTCTTTTTTATTCACTTGAATCCAATTAGGACGGTTAAACCACAACAAGGCACTGAGATAATTATAAGAGCCAGTAAGACAAATTGCATAATAAAAGGTCAGCAGCAGGAAAATATTCTTTTTCTATTAAAACATGTGTAATCCTTCTTTACATCCTTGTTTTTAGATCTTAGTTTGAGTTTTGTCAAAGATTTTATTCACTGGATTGCAAAAGCTTTTCTCCAGGTGTAGCTTTAATGGGAATGCCATTTGTTTTTTTTTACGTACGAGAAAAAAAAGTCAAAGCAGAGCCCCAAACAGTTTCTCATTAAACCTCTAATGTGTGAGATGTGTTCCTTGGCAGCACACATGCTGACATTTCATCTTTGCATTCCATATTTAATGCTGCTGATTTATTGTGTATTCACTCAAAGTGTCACTTGTCATTTTTCAAGCTGTACAAGACAAACTGGACCAGATGGTGTTCCTCTGGAGTGACATCCAGGCCTTGCTGGAGGAACGGGAGGCGAAGCTGCTGGATGTGATGGACCTGGCAGACAAGTTCTGGTGCGACCACTGCGCCCTCATCGTCACTATCAAAGACAGCCAGGACCTGCTGAGAGAGCTGGAGGAGCCCGGAGTCGATCCTTCAGTTGTCAAACAGCAGCAGGAGTTTGTGGAGGTCAGATATAGATTGTTGAATCAACCAATGGATAAAGCAAAGTGATGAAGTCTGTTTTAAAACTGCTTTTTATTATTACAGGGATTTAAGGAGGAGATCGACGGGCTGCAGGAAGAGCTTGATGCAGTTCAAAACCAAGGTGCAGAGCTCATGACTGCCTGCGGGGAACCTGATAAACCTGTGATAAAGAAAAGTATCGATGAGGTAAACCATCTTTTACGAGGACACGTGCTTTCCTCTTCACTTCCTGATACCTTGATATCTTCTTGTCGTTTACCTTCTTGCATATGGCTTGTGGTGACGTACTCGTGTCCTGTTTCCAGGTGAATTCAGCGTGGGAAAATCTCAATAAAACTTGGAAGGAGAGAGTAGAGAGATTGGAAGAAGCCATGCAGGCTGCTGTGCAGTTTCAGGATGGTCTGCAGGTACTTTTAGTGCTGCCTCTTTGTAATTTTCAAGTGTGACACAGTAAATTTGTTGTTGTGCGTTTTTTTTTTGCACTTACCCTAAATCTTCACTCATAAAACAGACGTTTTCATTACTGTTACTTTTCATCTGTCTTCATTGTCTACTAGCAATAAAACAAACTTGTTCAATGATGTATACATGTCTTTGAAAGTTAAACACACACACAGTGATCCAGACAGTTTTTATGGCCTTCAGATGAAACCACTGATTACAGTGCTTTCTTTATTGCACGTGATTGAAGTGATACAACATTTTATGAGAAACCTATTAATTTTGCAACAATAAACACTAACCACAGCGCTTTGCTGTCTTTGGCCCAACTTTGGATGTGTAAAAAGTGCTTCTGAGAAAGGAGCAGTCCTTACACGGCTGCTTTAATTTTACTAACTTGGAAAAAATTCCTCCTTCAAAATAATATTGAAGTTCAGGTCTTGTTTTTCCCTTTTTACTGTGTTTGTTTACCTAACTTGTCACCCATATAGATTTACTACAGTCCAACTATAAGTTTTAGTGCATAACACAACACCAAATGTGAAACATGACTCCCTGTGAACTAAGCTTTGTTTTCTCTGAATAACAATGGTCTCCCACCTTGTACGCAGGGTATGTTTGACTGGGTGGATATTCTGGAGAGCAAACTGGATTCAATGTCACCTGTAGGCACAGACCTGGAAACTGTCAAGCAGCAGATTGTAGAGCTCAAGGTACAGTGTTGCCTTTTGTGTTTACAGCTGGATAACCTTATATGCTGAAAACAAGATGTTTCACTTCTTTGCTGGATTATTAATTTACTACTTGAACTTGCAGTACTGCAGTATTCATGTACCAGCTGTGTTTGTGCATGGTTCATAACCTGCCCCAGGTAGCCGGTTTTGTACAGGTATAAAGGCTCTAGCTTCATAAAATAGTTGCATTGTCTTTGATGTACAATAAGACAAATCTTGTGCTGAAAAGCGAAAGCTAGTAGGGTCCGATGTATTGTTCATGAAGCTTTGTACTTCGGTTGACTAACTGGGTGTACCGCTGTCTGTGCCGATGTTAAAGGAGTTCAAAGGAGAGGCGTACCAGCTGCAGATCGAGATGGAGCGCCTGAACCATCAGGCGGGCCTCCTGCTGAAGAAGGTGACAGAAGAAGCAGATCGCTGCGCCATCCAGGAGCCAATGTCTGAGCTCAAGATGCTGTGGGACAACCTGGATGAGAAGATCATCAGCCGACAGGTCAGAAAAGGGAACACATGGAAGAAAAGCTTTGAAAAATGAAATAAAATGAAATGTAATGATTTAAAAATAGTGATATCTAGATGTAAAAATATATAAGAAGATAAAATATATCTCTACAGCTCCTTATGGACTGGAAAACAGCCTCAAAAATGGATCAAACAGGCTGTGGAATGTGTTGCGTGTATGCAGGTCAAGTGCTTGCGCTCGCTGCCATATCTAATTGTTTAATCTGTCATTAATCCAGCACAAACTGGAGGGAGGACTTCTGGCATTGGGCCAGTTCCAACACGCATTGGACGAGCTGCTGGCGTGGATGAGCCACACCGAGGAGCTGCTCAACGAGCAGAGGAAGGCTGGAGGAGACCCTAAAGCCATCGAGATAGAGCTCGCCAAACATCATGTACGACAAAAGTCGAACTCACTTTACATTTCATTTAATCCACTGAAACAGGAGGAGGCAGTAGATTTATGATCCTTTACTCCAATAATAAGCTTTACCCGTGCAGATTTAGTTTAGTTTTTTTGTGCTTCAGATCCATCCACTTAACATCTTGTCATTTCTGGCGGCTTTTGTCTCTCCAGGTTCTCCAAAATGATGTGTTGGCTCATAAGGCAACAGTCGAGACGGTCAATAAAGCCGGTAATGATCTGGTGGAGTCAAGCGCTGGAGAGGAAGCCTCTAGCCTGCAGAGCAAACTGGAGAACCTGAACCAGCGGTGGAAAGACATTCTTGAGAAGACGACACAGAGAAAGCAACAACTGGAGAGTGCTCTGCTTCAGGTAGAGAAAGTGTTTTTTTTTCAGCAGGCCATATTTCTGTTTATTGATATGTTTTTTTAATAAGCTGTGATTGATTCGTTCCTCCCAGGGGAGCAAGTCTGTTATGTCAGTCATAAATTGTTTTGGGGGGAAAGAATCCCCCTCTTCCTCCTCCCTCCTCATTCCTTGTGCGTCCTGTGGAGTTTATATTCATAACTTTGACATTTAGCAGGGTGCTTTGATGCGAGAAGGGATATGAGAAGCAGAAATATTTCCTGGATTTAGATTTCTATTCAAGAAATGTTTCTATAAAAAAAAACACATAATCTGTCCCAGATTGAGAGGGAATTCATCCGAAAAAAAAAGTACCAGAAACTCCAATCAAGATTTAATTTCACTTAAGTTAAATTCAAAATAAAAACACTACTTTCTTATTTTCATGATTCATCATCATCATTTAATTTATCACATTTCATTTTAATTCATGCTGTCACAGATAGCCAGTTCTGGTAACTAAATCAATCCAAGGAATTAATAACTCAGACATCCTCTTCTCTGAGACATAGGTTGCCAACAATGAGTGTGTGTGACACCTTTTGTACTGACTCAGGTTGTATTGTGTTGTAGGCGCAAGGTTTCCATGGTGAGATAGAAGATATGCAGCAGTGGCTGAAAGACACAGAACGTCAGCTGTTGGCATCAAAGGCTGTGGGAGGCTTACCAGACACGGCCCGGGAGCAGCTTAACGCCCATCTGGTATGTGTTTAACAATATGAAAGGCCGCGTACAGATGGCAGGCTTGTAAGGAGACGACTATGTCTTTTCTGTGTTTTATCTGAAGTGTGAAAATTAAATGACACTGCAAAATACACTACTTGCATCCCCCTGCAGGAGATAACAAAAAGCTTTTCAAGTGTTTCAAATTGATTCAGCCATGTCAGACTATAATGAATTTAGGAATGTTTTCCTTCTTTGTTTTCCTTTCCTCTAATGGAGAAACTCGAGACACGTTCACAACAAACTCTCCCTAAAAAAGCAGCAGTAGTGACATCTTATGGACCTGAAAACAGAGGGAATACTTAAAAACAACTTTTGCAACAATTAGTAACATTATACATGAGCCGTAGCATGTTTCACCATGCTCGTTCTTTCACCATTTTTGGTTTAGAGTTGGACTAACATAAAAATGAAAGTGCACTGGCAAAATCCATCAAATGCATATTCAGCTCTGCAGACTCTCACATTGTTATCCAGAACTAAAGCGCTGAAATGTAATTTAGCCTGACGAAAAGCATCGCTCTCCTCGCGCCATTGTGTCTTGCAGGAGTTGTGTTCTGCCTTAGAGGTGAAGGAGGAGCTGTATCAGGAGCTGATGAACAAAGGTCACCAACTGCTCGCCGTGACGCCCGAGGGTCCGGACAGCAACACGGAGCAGGACCTCACCAACCTGAAGGACAAATGGGAAGCCGTGCAGGGGAAGGTCGCTGAAAGAAGGGTATGTTATTTGAAGCCGTGGCGAGGATGGCAGATAAACACTGCTCTTAGCTTAATGATTCACAACTTCAACTTCAGGTCTCGGTGAGAGATCACTGACACACACTTGAGCCATGACTCTGTGGATGTAAGCCTCTAATCCCAGTGCCGATAATGAATGGTGTAAGGACAGAGTTCTGGCAAGAGCACACAGGATGTGGTTACACTGTAGATCACAGCGGGCGAGTCAGCGTGGAACAACAGTGGTTTTGTCTCATGTGTTGCCATGGTGAACAGTTGACAAGTGCATAAAATAAATAATAGAGCTTAAACTAATATTTGAGCCAAAATTACAGACTCATCACAGTCACTGTGTTGTTCTTTGGGAAATCTCGTCCTTTGGAAGAGCATTTTCTCACTTCTGTGGCTACAATAAACAAACATCATTGGTTTAACATGGTAAGAAGATAAATAACGTTTCCCTTTACCGCTCTCACTCCAGATATGGAGCTCCTCATTCTGGCTCCTTGAGAGTTTGCTGTAGAATTTTGCTTCCTATTTACTTTGGTCCTGTTCCCAGGAATTCAAAGTCTGCTAAATCTTCACAGCACATGCAGAGTTGCAGCTGCTGGCCAAACCTCTCTGCTGCAATGTGGCACTCCTCTATTCTACTGTACCGTTTCCAAGCAGGAAAGAGTGTTCTGAAATAAGCACTGACTGTTAAAGTGCAGTTCCATATTTAGCGAGACTCTCAACATGACCCACAAGATATGAAAGAAACACATTACTCTCATCAGGTTTGTAATGTCATTAGCGCAGCGTTTACGGTCATGTGATGAGCCTGTGCCAGTGGCCTCGGCTGTAACAAATGGATGTTTTCAGCAATAGATGTTTCACTCATTCAATTAAAAGCTCATCATTCCATTTCTGCTTCACCATCAGCCTCTCCAGAGATGTTAACTTCCTCTGTATAAATAGAGGTCATGTTTGGCACAACCGATGTGTAATTGTGTTCTCTTTCCTCCCCTCATCTAGTGTTGTAGCAACCGAGCAGTTTGTTTTCAGTATTATATAGTGTGATACAGGTTGTAATAAAGACAACAGGATCGCTTTCATCCCTGTGCATCTGGAGCCTGATGATTCACATTGTGTTTACAGGTGAAACTGGAAGAAGCCTTGACGCTGGCCACGGATTTCCACAACTCCCTGCAGGACTTCATCAACTGGCTAACCCAGGCGGAGCAGACGCTGAACATGGTTTCCCCTGCCTCCCTCATACTGGAGACCATCATGTTTCAGATTGATGAGCATAAGGTAATGTTTGTATGGATTACACAACCACTGGAGTGAAATGAAATGCTTATGACAAATTCATTTTTTTTTTTTATCTTTATGCGTGACTTCATTTGCATTTTTATGCAGTTCCGTACTTTTATCCAGCTGTTATGAGAGTGCGTAATTGTGAAAAGTTAGTGGAAAATGTATCATATACAAAAGAGAAGTTCCTATTTCATCAGTCAAGCCAGCAATGACTCAATGAATCTGTTTTGTCATTCAGTACACAGCTTATTAGCACATCAATCACATTAATGAATTTACCTCTGCTGTCAAACGAAAGCCTGCACTGGCTTTTGATATCACGACACCTGACCTGAACCTCTGTCCTCTCTCTATCTTCTGCTGCGTTTGTGCAGATGTTTGTGACAGAGGTGAACTCCCACAGAGACCACATCATTGACCTGGACAAGACAGGAACACATTTGAAATACTTCAGTCAGAAACAGGATGTGGTCCTGATCAAGAACCTGCTGCTTAGCGTGCAAGGCCGCTGGGAAAAGCTGGTGCAGCGGTCCGTCGAACGCGGACGCTTGCTGGATGATGCCAGGAAGAGGGCAAAACAGGTACTGTTCTGTGCATTTTAAGGTTTTGTTTGAAATAAGCAATGTTTCACTGCTGTTTTTCACTTTTTATTATCATTGGAAAGTCCTGGAAATAGTATATGAAGCCTGTTTCATATTCTGTCTGCAGCTTATTATAGCATTTTCATTAGTGTGGGTTTTCTGGTCCCTCCTTGGGCCTGAAAACATAATCATCTGAACGTTTAACAGGGCAATAAATCAAGTGAAATCATACCTTTTTTTTTTTTTTTTTCAAAATTCGTTACACTGTGATTGTTTCTTTGTCCGTCATTAGTTCCATGAAACTTGGAATAAACTGATGGAGTGGTTGGAGGAATCTGAGAAGACTCTGGACTCAGAAGTGGAAATTGCCAATGATCCGGACAAAATCAAGACGCAGCTGGCACAGCACAAGGTGACCGAGCAATCGTCTTATCATGGACCAGGGACCTTTCACAGCATCTACAGAGTTTCATACATTTAACAGAAACCACATCCAGACAGCAGTTTGACACACCATGTTTAATGTGTAGTGCAAGAGAGTTGGAAGCAATTCCAACACTGAAAGCTATTTATGGGAATTACATTATCTACAGAACACATTAGTCATGCATTTGCTTGCTTTGCAGACTGCCAGTCCCCTCTTGTTGTTTCTGCAGTCGTATGTGCGGATGTTGTGCTAATCCTGTCATAATCCCAGGATGGACCAAATGTATTAGGGTTGACCTTGCTTTTGGATACTTTTAATCTCTGTGGAGCAATGGCTCTTGAGTTTTGACCTCCTTTTGTGTTCCTCACAGAATATTGTGTTCTTAATCACAAAAGACATACACACGGATTAGGATGCTGCCTGACATGCTGACAATAGCAGGAAGAAAATCCTCTGTGATGGTTCACTGTAACCCTGAGACTTGAAACAATCCACTACCCTGGACTGCTGTCAAATTGTGCTTACTTTACGATATTCTCTCATTCACAGGAGTTCCAAAAATCTCTGGGCAGCAAACACTCAGTGTATGACACCACAACTCGAACAGGACGTTCCCTGAAAGACAAGACCTCCCTGCAGGATGATAATCAGAAGCTGGACGACATGCTGAGTGAACTGAGGGACAAATGGGACACAGTTTGTGGCAAATCAGTTGAAAGGTAAGGATGCATTTTCCTGTATTTGTTTCTGCTGTACTCCTGCAGACCTCTGCACTCACAGTTTATGATTTGTGCTCTCCTTCAGACAAAACAAGCTTGAGGAGGCCTTGTTGTTCTCCGGCCAGTTTACAGACGCTCTCCAGGCTCTCATTGATTGGCTCTACAGAGTGGAGCCTCAGATGGCTGAGGACCAGCCCGTGCATGGAGACATAGACCTGGTTCTCAACTTGATAGACAACCACAAGGTAGAAAACAATACCAGACCACACCACAGCGGCGTGACCCAAAGCTCCAAGAATGTCCCACTTTGTTGATCCATCGGTTGGGCACTGGTCTTTAGCGACGGCATCGAAACCCAACTTCAAAAAGAAGCATAAAAGTTTTCACTGCTGCGTTAACACCACCCTTTCCTTTCTTTATTGGCTGTTTTGCATCACAATAGAAAACAAAGGACACTTAAACCAGACTGGGATTGGACTATCTATTCAAACAACAACAGGACTCACATTGTAGTACATTTCCACTGAGAGTCCCTGTTCAGTAAGGATGTCTGGAAAACTGCTGTTATGTTTGCTAAATACCAGTGTTATTGATAATAATAACTGCACAACATCAGCAACACAAGTAAAATGGTTGTTGCACCAACGGCTGTGACTGAACCGGTTGAAGCTGAATATATTTGTAATCTACAAGTTAGGGTTGTGCTTTTGCATTGAAATGATAAATATGCTTCAATTACATCTCTTAGTCGAAGTCTGACACATATCTGAATGTATCAGAGACTGTAAAGCCTGAAAAATACAAATCTTTGTTGCTGTTTTATGTTGTTTAAAAACATATTTCACTGATTTGTCCCTGCAGGTTTTCCAAAAAGAGTTGGGAAAGAGGACAGTAAGCGTTCAGGCGCTCAAACGTTCAGCCCGGGACCTGATTGAGAGCAGCCATGATGACTCGTCCTGGGTCAAAGTCCAGATGCAAGAGCTGAGCACTCGCTGGGAGACAGTGTGCAACCTCTCCGTGTCCAAACAGGCCCGGCTGGAGCAGGCCCTCTGTCAGGTATCAAGGAGTCCGCCACCAACATTAGATAGAATGTAAACTGACTGCGAGCCTGTCACTGATGTGTGTTCTCTGGCTGCAGGCGGAGGAGTTTCACTCGACTGTTCATATCCTGCTGGAGTGGCTGGCTGAGGCAGAGCAGAGTTTACGTTTCCATGGCAGCCTGCCTGATGATGAGGAGGCTCTGCAGGCGCTCATCGAACAGCACGAGGCAAGCAATGCAAATATTTAGTTTTTTATCTTAAGCAAAACTTTAAATGTTATAGTTTGACAGGTGGTTATTTTAATACATCAATGAAACATGCTGTCATGTTTTAACAGTTAAGACTCTGATTTTATAATTGCAGCAACTAGCCATGTCATCTTTCATGCCAAAAATCCAGTATTGTAGATATTCTTTCTTCACTATGATTTCATCTTATTGAAATTGCTCTGCCTCGCTCCAATATTAAAACAACCTTGTGAGCAATGCTTAATTTTTATGTTTCCTGAAAAGAATCCAATTTTATATCTAAACGTTTTTGGGTTTTTTTACTTTTAAGGAGTTCATGAAGAAACTGGAAGAAAAGCGAGTGGCTCTAAATAAAGCAACCAGCATGGGGGAGGCTATTCTGACCATCTGCCATCCAGACTCTATCACAACCATCAAACACTGGAACACCATCATTAAAGCCCGGTTTGAAGAGGTCAGTTCACAGCTGCATGCTCGCATACATACCTTTCAGCTCTGTCATATCCACAGGTATGACCGAACTACACGACTTGGATCAAGATAGAACAATTGAGATTTTTTTACCATGAAGATTGGTGGTGTGGATAGAAACCTTTTGAAGCTTCAGCGTAACACTTGTATGTGCCTAGTCGCACAGGAATTGCTTTGTTCCTAAAAAGTATGAGTGATGTGTGTGATGTTACTGTTACAGGTGCAGGCTTGGGCCAGGCAGCACCAGCAGCGATTGGGCACGGCCCTCACTGAGCTGTTAGCCACTCAGGAGCTGTTGGAGAATCTGCTGACCTGGCTACAGTGGGCCGAGACCAACCTCAATGACAAGGACAAGGAGGTGCTGCCGCAGGAGATTGAAGAGGTCAAAAGCCTCATAGCAGAACACCAGGTGAAGTAAAACAAACTGCAGTTAAAAGGAATTATTTCACTATTTCTGCTGTTACATTAACACTGAGGCATACGTGTTGGTTTCCCCTGCAGGCGTTCATGGAGGAAATGACCAGGAAGCAACCAGATGTTGACAAAATCACCAAGACACACAAAAGGAAGCCTGTCGGAGAGCCCCAGAACCAGTCTCAGATCCCCGTGCTTGGCAAAGGAAGACCTGGAAGTATGTATCCCACAAATACACCTCATGGAGCATGACCCGAGCCATCTGGCCCAGTGTTGAGTCACTGCAGGGTGACGCGACATCCTCATCTTATCCATTTTAGCACCTGGTATGATGTCATTGCTCAGCTATTCTTCCTGATTACATGCTGAAGGTGTTTGTCTTTCACTCACAGGAAAACGTTCTCCCACACAAACCATGTACGCGTCAGCAACACAAGCTCCCATTGAAACCAAGAACCCCCGGGTTAACCTGCTGGTCACTAAGTGGCAGCACGTGTGGCTGCTGGCGTTGGACAGAAGGAGGAAACTCAATGATGCCATGGACAGACTAGAGGAGGTAACCTGCTCTCTGTGTAACTGCAAACCTGGTTGTTCACATCTTTTCTGGTTGAACGCATCAGTCTTTATATTTTATGTGCAGCTGAAGGAATTCGCCAACTTCGACTTCGACGTGTGGCGGAAGCGCTACATGCGCTGGATGAATCATAAAAAGTCTCGTGTCATGGACTTCTTCCGCCGCATTGACAAAGATCAAGATGGCAAGGTGACCCGACAGGAGTTTATTGAAGGCATTCTGTCCTCCAGTAAGTATCCAACACACAAACTTACCAATGAACATGTTTCAAAAAATGCTCATTTTGTAACACATGATTGCTGTTCAATAGAATTCCCTACCAGTCGTCTGGAGATGAGCGCTGTGGCAGACATATTTGACCGAGACGGTGACGGCTACATTGACTACTACGAGTTTGTGGCAGCTCTTCATCCCAACAAGGACGCTTACAAACCACTAACAGATGCTGACAAAATTGAAGATGAGGTGATTACGAACTCTCACGCCAAGAATTTTCAAATCTAGAGATGTGTTTAGGGAGTTATGGTGCAATCATGTTTGTTCATATCTGTTTGCAGGTTACACGCCAGGTAGCGAAGTGCAAATGTCCAAAACGATTCCAAGTGGAGCAAATCGGTGCCAACAAATACCGGGTAAGCAGATTTGAACCTATTACACCGAAAACAAAGGATGTTTTAGTAAACACAAGCAATGTCATGACTGTGAAATGTTTTACATGGCTTTATTTCATGGTAAAATCAAGTGGAAGGTAAGTGATGAATGTGCTGCAAAAAGTGTCAATACATGCTAAAAGCTCTAACCTATTTATATTTTATTGTTCTTCACATCACCAGTTCTACCTTGGAAACCAGGTACATATGAAAGCCCTCTTCTGTTTTTATCCTTCTGTTCTCTGCCTTATCCAAAACCTTTTTCATTTACCATGTTTGTTTTTCAATTAACTCTCTCTGCCCAAATTCCTGGCTGATGTTTTCAGTATGAAACTCAGAAGTAGAAATAAAGATCTGTCGGCCATCTGATTTAATCCGTAAGGAACAGTGGTCTGAGATTTGTTTACAGTCCAACAATTTTATGGTAGCTGAATGTGATCAGAACATACAACCTGAAAGAAACATTAAATGTGTTTTAAGTTTTATAGCTTTTTTCAGATTATTCTCGTTTTGTTGAAGAATAACACAATCCAGGTGAAAATGAGTGTAGTAAATGTTTTATGTGTCTGCTTTTGAGTTTCAGAAAATACAATATTAAAGTGCCAATACCATTTCAGCCCATATTTTTTTATTGGTCCACGGGCATAAACTCATCTGCTGGGCAGCTTGGAAAATAATGCTTTCTGTGCTTGCTTGCCTTTGGCGCTTCAGTATCATGGGAATGATTTTACCTCAACATTGGCTGACATATTTTTGTGTAACTGACACTGTTTATTTATTTATTTATTTTCATAGTTGGGCAACCTTAATGATTTCAATTAATTCTTTAAATTTTTTACCTACTGAGTTATTATGTCTTGACAAATTGCATGTTGCAATTTAAAATTCATTGCTGATATGGGTTCATATGCCACAAATGCTTTCTGCAGCTTGTTGGATTAAGATTAATAATGTAAAGGTGTTAGTTAAAAGGGGATAGGGGCATTAGTGGTGGTTTATGAACTAGTTTGTATTGATGTATCGCACAACAAATGAATTGAAATAATTCTTTTGACAGTTTGGTCTGGTTCACTGCTTACATGACTCCTTAATCGGCGATGAGACAATAGCAAACAGGGAAAATCAAAATCTTACCCCCCACCTACACGTTGCAGTTTTGGAAAGCTGTATTCTGGTAAATGGTTATTCTTAAGATGTGTCTTGTGCCTCCAGATCATCATCACCTTTAATGTATTTGATCACTAAAATCACCAGTGACATTAAATCATTCTGATAATCATAGATAATCATCGAGTGCAAGATTTGTTTTACCAGCTGAAGAGATATCATAAGATAATAGGCACTTAAGCAGAGGGTCATCAGTGTTTGGTCATGTCTACGTGTCACTGTGGTGGATTAGACAGAACTGATCTGAACCATTCCTCATGTTGTTCTCAGTGTGAGCTGCATTGGATCTGCATCAGTGTCAATGCATCCCAAGCATTTTGAGTCGTAGTTGTAGAAAGTGCAACAAAGTGGTGGATTGCAGGAGATTGCTGTTTGTCCGCTTGAACATGATGTGAAATTGTTTTTGACAGAAAGCATGCGGCCGTGATCGTCCCGTGTGATTTATGTCTTGGTGCTAATGCTCATGGTCACATCCAACTGGCTGACTTCTCGTCTCCCATCACCTCATACACCTTGAATCATTCACTTCCATAACATGCTCTGTGTTCTTATGTTTCTTATGTGTGGTTGGTGAGATGAAGGCAAATTATTGTACACTGCTGCCTCCTGGTGGTGTAATAACGTGCCTTCAGTTAATGTGTTTTTTCACAGGCTCAACCTGCAGTAATGGAAGCAAACCGAAGCCAGACACTGTCGGAATAAAGTCAGACGTTACAACCTGAAAACAGGTTTTAGGGCTGTTTCTGCTATTTGTAATTATATTATGTGTTAGTGAGATATCTAAAAGATCAGAAAAATGTGATGAAGGCACTGTTTCTAAGTTATCAGGAGTACTTTTGCTGCATTTTGTTGTGTGAAAATTATATATACACACACATACAAATATAGAATATCTACATTAAACCAATATTATATAATCATTTTAACCCAACAATAAATATATCAGGCATCTAATGTCAAATCAAATGTTATGACTAAATGGTATGAGAAAATTTTAGTTTAGTATGAGCTTATTTAGTATTAATAATTCTCTAATTTAGGAATAATACACCAGCACACACTATTAGAGGAAAACCAGTTGGATTGACCTTTGTGTAATTTGTGTCTTTGAGGTGAATGAAAACTAAAAATGTGTGTTTTTGTGTCATAATCCTGTGTGAATCTGTGCAACACGGAAAGGAAATCAGTCCTGAAGTGGACACAAAACATCTCTGTTGATTATTTAATTTGTGCATGGAATACTTTGATTGTCTAATTCCACAAAATAAGTAAATAAATGAATTCATTGGAATAAATCTCCAAAACAGTCTGGTTTCCAGTGTTGCACAGTGTGTAGCCTGTAATAAGACAGTGCTCATACACAGGTCAGTGTTTTCACACATGCCCTCTTTGTTTTCCTTCCCCTCCCCGCCACAGTTTGGAGACTCTCAGCAGCTTCGTCTAGTACGAATTTTACGCAGCACTGTGATGGTGCGGGTGGGAGGAGGCTGGATGGCTCTGGATGAGTTCCTGGTGAAGAACGACCCCTGTCGAGGTGAGTTCAAAAGTTCACGAGAAGTCACGAAGGCAGAGCTTAAAAAATTCTCACTGTCTAGAAGGACTAAAATATTACAGTTTGGGTCGATTTTTCAAAATCTCTTCAAGAAGGAGGCCACAGCTGAGGTATTATGAAAAATAATGAATACTTTAACAGATGCAGAGTGAAAAAAAGTCTGTTAACCATTACAGCCACAAAAATGCTGTCCAAGTACTGTTTAGTGCTCACATATGGATACAGCACATCCCCTGAGATTAAAGTCAGTAACAAGACAAAACAGTGATTCTTTTAACCTAATATAATAATGTTATTAGTGTTATTATTTAATATACCGATTCAAAATACATGACTGCAAAGGGATTTTTCAGTTCCAGGTCCATCAAAGGCTTTGGAGAGCTTAGGAGTCTAATCCTCTGTTTGAATATAAATAGAAGTAACCACTGTGACTGTCTTTTCTTTTTGTTGGTACTAATTCATTATATATTTTGGAGTCATGTCTGTGGTTATTTACCCAACACATCGTTCTTAAAAAGATAACTGAAGCAGTAAGACGAAACTGCAAGAAAAACTGACAAATACACACAGCAAGAGCCAAATTTCTGTAATTTGTGAGACATGAATGTTGAGTTAGTTTTAAGTTAGTGAGCAAAGTTGAAATACAATTGCCCATCATCAATCTGACACCTGCATAGTGTGAAACGATCCGATCTGTGCCCACGTCTAGTGCGAAAGGTTGATTTGCTCAATGTGTTTGTTTCTGCTGTTCCTCTGTATTAATGATGAATTTCCTGTTTTTCCCTATTAAACCTTCCTCCTGCTGAACATGATATCATTTCTTCTAGTTCATCACCACGGGAGCAAAATGTTGCGCTCGGAATCAAACTCTTCAATTACTCAGTCTCCTATAGGTTGGCAAATCTCAAACTTACTCACCTTACTCCATGAACCCACCAGTGGTATGTGTGTCTGCACATCCGAGTGTGTGCTGTTTGTGTTGGTCCCGGTGTGTACTACTATGTGTGTGTGTGTGCGAGCACTTATTGGTAATGGCATCCTCATGAACAAGTTCCACTCACAATCAACTGTCTTTCAGCTCCGGCTGGTTTTCATGCATGAAGTTGTCTGTGTGGGACACATCACGTGCTGTCACTTTGTCTAAGGCACTTTTTTGGGGGACGTGAAGCAAACCAGCTTCTTTTTTTCTCTCTCAGCATGTAACGAGCGGCTTCTTTTGCAGTTTTTCGGGTTTGCTTGACAATCAGTCAAACAAACAAGCATTTTAAAACCTTTTTGAAAGATTAAAGAAGAACGTTGACACTGATATAAAACTGCCTAACGTGGTCATTGAGGAAGTTGTCTGTATACAACACACACAACAAAACTGAAAGAGTATTTATTGGACTCTTCACTTTGTTTGTGATTGAAAACTGCATGTGAGCCAGTTCATTTTTAACCAAACTGGTGTGGGGTCTGTTTGGTTTATTCTGTATAGTTTATGTTTTCTTGGTTTTGTAATTTTTCTGATTTGGGCTGTTTTGGTGTGCAGACACTCTTTGTTTAGCAGTCCAAGCAAACAAAGAAGTATTGCTGGTTGAGAATTATAAACATTTACTCCGCTACTGGTGCAGCAGTGAATGAACTTCTGTTGGACGAGTATGGAGGAGATGTGAAAACTGCATGAGACTTGATTTTTCTTTGTTTATTCAGGATTAGAATTCCAACTTTTATTTGAATTCATTTTAAGTATTCTGCTTTATTTGAAATACACTTTATTTTACAGGTCCATATTTCCTTCATTCATTCAATTTATTAAAAAATTTCCTGGAAATAACTATGTAATGTAGTGCTACAGACACAGTGTTCAATTGGTGCATTTTTAATTAATTAATAATAATTAATTCCTTCTGTAAGACTTTCAGTAGCCAAAGCATACATTTGAACATATAAAATAATACATTTAAATTTAAAAGAAGCAGAAGAAAATGTCAGTTTTATCTAAAGTTAGCACCAAATTACATCGATATTTCAAGGTAATAATTATGAAATTAGGGACTTCATGTGGAAAATAAAGTGTTAACTCATATCATCATCAACAACAACAAAAAAAAGCTCATAAAAATAATTACAGTTGCATTGATGCAATAAAGCTCATTTGGACTGTCATTTCTTAGCTAAAGGCCGGACTAACATGGAGCTGCGAGAGAAGTTCATCCTCCCAGAGGGAACCACTCAGGTGATGGCGAGCTTCCGCTACCGAGGCCGGAGATCTCGGCCGTCGTCCAGAGGAGCTTCCCCGAACAGATCCACCTCCAGTCAGAGCTGTCCGGTACCATCACACACAGCAGCGACCACTACAGTCAAGGTGAGTGGCTCCGCTCTGCTGGGAGAGTCAGTTGTTGTCTAGTTGTCCGTCACACTGTAGATTGATTCATTCCCCACCATAATTTCCCTCCTATTTATCTATTTTTTTCATTATTTAATCATGCTCCTGTTTATTTTTTATGTCTCTTACATCTAGTGTTTCTTGTAGTTTTTGATTTATGAATCCATGTCTGTGTTTTTTGATTTGCCATTGTTTCCCAGACTCCCCAACACATAACCCGCAATTATGATAAGCCCTGGCTTACAAACAGCAAACCCTCCACTCCTCTTAAATCATCTGACTCCTTTGGGAGCCAAGGTTCATCCTCAGAGGTATAGTCACATATAGCACATGATGTGGAACACTTTAGATTTATGACCCAACTGAAATCTACTGCATAATTATCAAAATGTTTTTATGATGCCAGGAAGCCTTGATAGAGCTTGCAGTTTGTGAAAAGTGCATTTGTTCATGGCTGATTGAGCTGATCTGGAAGATGCTGGATTCACAGTGATTCGATGTGTCAAAGATTTCAGTTGTGTCTATACGCTTTAACTTCTTTGCTAACTAATGGTGCTTAATATTTAATTCTTGTCTGACAAAAATCTTTATCTCATTTTAATGTCACCATAATATGATAATATGATAATATATGCATGTCTGATTGCTTCATGACTTACTAACCGCAGGTTTAACACGTATAGTTCAAATACTAACCGCCTCTCAAAGGGATTCCCCAGCTGTAATGGGGTTTTTCATTAGATTTCAAACTAACTGTGCTTTCTGGTACAACTTGTTCTGCAGTTGGTAAGGTCTGTTTTCTAAAACACTGTCTAAGACACTGTCAAGGAGATAACTACCGTTGATAACAAATGAAAGTTCTGTCTTTTGCAGGGTACACCAGTTCAAGGCAGCAAATTACGTCTTCCTGGTTACTTGTCAGGCAAAGGATTTCAGTCTGGTGAAGAGGGAACGTTGATCAGTGCTGCTGTATTGAAAGCCCGAGCACAGACAATAGGTGGTGAGTAGCAGAAACTTAACTTTTTATCATGCTTTGAAGGTGTGTTTGCGTCTGTTGTCTAGTGCAGCGAATTTAAGGAATGAAAATAATTTGGCTGAGAATGAACACTCTTTTTGTATGTCAAACAAAAGAACATTTTGAGGTCGAAATAACCATTTCAAGGTTAGAAGGATTAAATTCTACCCTGTAGAAAATGTTGGGTGAAGCATCTGAGATGTCACTGAAAGTTCTTGAAGCCAGGAGTTAGATTTAGTGCTCTCTGCCATCTTGGATGTTACTTAAACAAAAATGTCAAAATAAGGGAAACCAAGTTAAGATGATGTGGGTGAACACAATTAAAGTCTTACACAGCTATGCAGCGAGCGAAATATACTTCCATAAAAGGTCAAAAACACCAAAAACAGAAATGACATTCTTTATTCACCAAATATTTTTGGCTATCTTGCCTTCATCCCTATGCACATAGTGATAAATCAGCATAGATACTGAGTACATAAAACAACATTATTATCGGAAGGGCTGACAGAAGGATTCACAATGCAGACTGAGACAAATGTGGTGGTTCAAAAAAGGTTTTACTAGTCAAACTAGAAAAACACAAGCACAGGCGACAGTACAAATCAGTGAGGCAAAAATCGTGGTCAGAAAAACAGGCTTGAGGTCGAGGATCAGGTAAACAAAGAATACAAGACAAAGAGACGCTGTACAAGACAAACAAAAGGAGCACAGAGATTAAATAGAGGGAAAAGGGGAGGGGAAACAATCAGGCACAGGTGAAACACATGAGGGAGGCAGGTAATCAGGGAGCACTGATGACTTACAGGGGAAGGCAGAGACCTGAAAGACAAGACAGGAGGATAACAGAAAACATAATAGTTCCAGACATGAAAATTATCCATTTCTCAATCTTGGAAATCATTAGCTATCTTGTGATGAAGACATACCCTCAAAAAGCTTAATCATCAGCAAACAATAGAGGATGGATTCTGAGATTGCATTGTGTTCCACCTCTTCTGTTCTCTGTATGGACTGTCCAAAAGCCACTGTTCAATACTGCTTGGACTACAAATGGAAACCTAACCCTTTCAGAATATTGTTTATGAAATATAATTGTCCATCTCAACCCATCAAAGAGTTAAAGGTTCAATACCCATTATTATTTTAATCAATCAATCTTTGGTTTGCAGCAGTGGTCGCAACACCTGAAACCAACTGCCAGTGGCAAAACACTATACCTAACTGTTAAGGCTCATTTTAATAGATCATTAATTATTGTCTGTGATTTTATCTTTCTAGATTCAAGAAAAAATTCCAGTCGACCAGGAAGTAAAGCTGGGAGCAGAGGGAGCAGTCGCAGAGGAAGTGACGCCTCTGACTTTGACATCTCGGACATCCAGTCTGTGTGTTCAGACATGTCCGAGACAGTCGGTGACTCAACCCGAGCGACGCCGCGCTCTGCGTCCCGTCAACACGGAGGAAAACCCTCCAAGATCCCCACTCCTCAAAGAAGAACCACTCCCACAAGCAAACTGGCCAAGGGATCCAAGCGATAGTCAGTGGCCTTTAAAACAAACAACCCAGGAGCTAGTTGCACCCTAAACACGTAACGGACACTGGAGATATCTAATTTAAAAGACTGCAAATGTGTTGAGTGTTATTTAAATTGTTGCGAAGATGTAAAATATTCAGTTGAGAGGCAATATGGTTTAATATTATGTGAGAATGGAATGTTAATGGCCTTGTGCATTTGTTTTTAATGTATTTTACTTTTTGTGAAAAATGTCAAATTGTTTTTATTGTATTTTATTTTATTGATGCAAAACCTGTAGAGGTTTGATGAACACTAGAAAACTTGGGAATGACTACGTTGTACGGTTAACTAACATTTCTAAACACACTAATGAAGGGCAACACGCAGGATAGCACTCTGAGAGTTACTGAATGTATTGTAATTTATGTTTGCTGATGTTTGGAGTAGATGGTGCATTATGGTACCATTTGAGGCACTGCAATTATCTATTTAAGTGCTATGATATACTGCCAACATGCATTTAAAGGGCAATGCAATATACTACAATAAACCCCCAGTAAGCACTGCAGAAACCTTTGAAAAACACTTATTTAAGGCAAGTAGCAGAAACCTCGTAATCATGAAGCTTTTAAGTCTTTGTTTGTTTGTGCGCAGCTGCAGTCCCTGTTTTGTCTGAACACTTCACAGCAGTGTGTGCATTGACCTTTCAGAGGCGCCACTACATGTAGACATTCTCTTGTGCATCTATGTCAATGTATGGTTAATTTCGGTAGAGCTGAAATTGTTACTGTAACATTACTTTGTAATAAACCTGCTTGCAGAAAACCACCAGAGACTGGTGTGGACCACTGAATCGTCTCTGCTTTGCCCGTTTACACTTGTTTTATTAGCCGTGGTAGCAGTGAGGGATGTCAGTGTCAGTCTGTGGGTGGCCAGTCCACCGCTTCAGCCTCTGTCTCCTGTGTCTTTTTCTTTCATGCTGCTAAACTAAAGTTATTTAGTAAGCATTAAAAGCCACCCCATTGCTTCATACAGATTTACAGCAAAGGTCTTTTCTTAAATTAGCAAAGGCAGTGACACCGGACACATTTTTTAAATTTTCTATTTGTATCCATTTATTGAAGAATTTATCTTCCTGTGTGTTATTCGGCAGTCTTTTTCTCTATCGCCTGGTCCTTCGACGCTGTGAGAAGGTTTAGGTTGAAGGTGTGGTCTACTCTTGGTGGAATGTTTGCAGAGCATCTTGTGTTTAGCTGTGACATACTACATCTTTCTCTCAGTGAGAGCCCACGGATGATAAAACGCTGTCTTGAATGAACATACACTAAAACCTGTGTGACTGCCTTTAAAGCAATTATAGACTTTCTACTGTTTCTACAACAGTATCCTAAATGTACCGGTAAATGTGCAAAGAGACAAACGCTGCACAGTGAAATACACATACGTTTTTCGAGAGCTGCATTGAACAAAACTTAGCTAAAGTAAAGGCTTTATTCTTCAACATTACTGTGAATTGTCCTTTCACCTACATAGAGGTCCAGGTATGTTCACCTACATTTCCTTAATGTGATGACTCAGTTTACTGGACTTGTACTGTAGGTGTAACTGGCCTATGAGAAGCCACAGATCCCCTTGGGACCAAAGGTGGAGTGGAGCTTAGGGGTCAGGCTCCTCTGAGACCCAGATCTTTTAGTTTGAATGGTCCTCCTGTTCAGCTCAAACACTGGCCCGGGGATGGCACTTTAGAGCGGGATAAATCCTCACACCAAGAACTGGAAAAGATCCATCAGCAGGAGACCTGGGACTTTCTTTTTTCAAGAATATGTGAGTAATTATCTGTCTTTCTCTCGCTTTTCTTTATTTTTAAAATACCTTTTATTAGGGCATTGAGAAATTACATGACTTGGAGTTGTCTATTAAATCTGGTTGCTTTACAAACACGGGACAATGTAGTTTGATCGGCTGTGTATGACATCCAGTGATTACTTCATGAAATTTGACAATGTTTGCATGGACAAAGCAAGTCAGTACATCTAATATTGCTTAAGATAATTTCATCATACAATATGATTATAAAACATTAGTAATTGTATTGCATCAAATTAAATTAGAATATGTGATATGTAAAAAGATCCTTTCACCAGTTTCTGACTTTAAATTACTCCAAGAAATCTAACAGCTTCAGTTTTTTCTTACTTCTTTCTAAATCTTTAACATTTTGGCATAGAAATGTTGTTGTTGTTTTTTTTTTAACAAATTGAATGACTGACTTCTATTTAACAGCCTACAGTACTTCTGCCATCTGATTTACTGAATTATTCATTTATTTTTTGCTGTACTACAGGCACTTATAGCCCCTGACTTCAAACATTTGAAAATGTCACCCTGCAAAGACATGCTGGTGGTTGCAGCAGTCTTTGCCATCTTGGGACTGACCCAATGTCAAAAGTTGCCAAGTAAGTTTACATTTTTTCATACTTATTTGACATCTACGGCATATTTATCATTGCATAAAAAATAACACTGGATCATCTCCCACACAATGTGCAGCTTTTATGGAGTCATGCGGGGCTGGATTTATCAACACTGGATTTAGCAACATTTCTAATCTCAATTAGCCATTTTCTGGTTAAATAAGCATCTCATATTAAATATTATTGACAATAATCTCATATATCGTATTAATAATCTGCTCCAGCTATAGATTTTCCAAGTTGAACACTGTATTACTGTGTCTTGACCAGCAGATGTCAGTGTTTCTCAGTTTATAGTCATCACAGCTGTTGATCTAGTATCATATTTCCTGTTTTCAGTGGCTATGTGAACACTAAAAGGTCAAAGAGGTCATCCTGGGGTTAAGCTATGTACATGAACATTTGAAGCCTTGGAACTGAGTCTCTATCACCATAAATAAATCAGTTAACACAATGTTTTTTTTTGTCTCCATGGTGTCCTGTCTGACGTCTGTCAGCAGAAATAGCATAAGCAGTGGTGTATTTTTGGATTATTGACTATAAAACATAGTAAAACAGCTGACAGAAAAATCTATCTACATACTTACAATCTCAAAAGGAAAACTTGTAATTATAATATGGCACAATAGCAGGTGTCACTGTTTACATTATCGCAGAGCGGGTTCATTGAGTTATTTCATAACATTTGTAATCAGGATCTTTCACCAGCTGTTAACCACGCACTTTCACCTCACAGGAAACATCACAGTCATTCTGATCTCATTCAAACTGCAGCACAAAGCGTGCAGTGTTTAGAATCCAGTAGCCAAATCCACTCATGAAAGAAAATAAACAGCCTCTTCATGTAAATGGGTTTAATATATTACCTCATTGTACCTGTGAAGAGATGGCATTAATAATGACAATGACTAATGCAACCATTTAACAAAACAGTGATATCAGCATTGACGTAAGATTTAGAAGTAGTACGCCGCCTTTGATGCTGAATCAGTGTGAGGTCGAACTAAGCTCGGTGTTTGTGCTGTGAGGTTTTGATCTGCTGGAGGAGTTTCGTGTGCCTGAGTCAAGAGGAGTAAAGAGAGTGGACGGCTCTCAGCCTGAGGCGGTGGCCTTCCGTGTCAACCCTGCTATTCATCTACGCAAGACCATGAGGTACACTGAGCTCAACTAATTTCAGCTGGAAAATGATTAAAAAGTGACCTAACATTGCTGTGACCAGAGCTTCAACGTGCCATCTGGCTGCAGCGATGTAGAACTGTACTCCAAGGTGTGTCAGTACACTGTTACATCACTGTTGGGTGTGGTTACAGGTGCAAGACACCTCTGACCACACACATTATTGATGCTGCTCCTCGGCCTGGTGTTAAGTTACTCTTTAAAGTGTAACTGAACTCCAGACTGAAAAGCAGTTTTGCACCTGCAACCCCGCCAAACAATCATAACACATGGTGCTGGAGTACACCTGTACATCTCTATAGCAAGGTGAGAAGTTAAATCAACGGACGTCAGCAAAAACAGGATTTGGGGGGTGTTAAGTTACTCTATTAAGTCCCTATTTGAGAGTTTGATAGCGCGTTGACATGCAAATGGTGTATTTAATATGTTAAAGCTAAATGTTTAAAATTAGTCACATGTATCAACAACTGTTAGATGGATTAGTAAATCTTATACCTACTAAATCGCAGTATATTAGCAGTTGCATTGTGAGCACACTTAGACGCTGATGTAAGCTCGTTTTTCTTTGAGCTTTCATTTTCTGAAAATGAGTTCAGTGTTGCCTTTTGTGCTGCAGGAAAATGTGCTTTGTTCAAATTAAGTGGTGCGACATCAAAAGAGATTTCACAAAAAGTTCCATCGAAATGTCATATGCTAATGTGGAATTTGAGCATAACATTTAAGAAGCTGTTTCTACTTATTCATGGTCTTAAACCCAGCTGTTCCTACAAAAGCCTTTAATTGCTGTTCTGTAAAGAAAGTCATCCTCTCTTTGATGTAATCCAGCTCTCTAAACCTAACTCTCGTGCCACAGCGATGTTTATCCAGATGGACTTCCCTCCGACTACTCTGTCATCGCAACTTTTAAGGTGACCAAAGACACTGCCAAGAAATCCTGGGACCTGTGGCAGGTCAGTGACCCCAAGGGACAAGAGCAAGTTGGCCTGCGTTTCCAGGGTGATACGCACTCTTTAGACTTCTTCTACACAAGCCCCTATGGGAGCCAGATGCTGAGGACCTTCCATGGTGTAGAAAAGTTGTTTGATGGAGAGTGGCACAAGTTGGCGTTGAGTGTAAAGGGCAGCAAGGTGAAGCTGCTGATAGACTGTGAAGAGGTCAGTGTGGAGACCATTGATGAGCCGAGGCCAGTGATCAATCGAGGGTACACCTCCATCGTCAAGCGGGCTGCAAGAGATCGCTCTGTGTCTGTATGTTGACAACTTGGATTTTTATGTATCAAGAGTAATATTTTAACTTTGATTTGGCATATAATTTCTCATACTATCTCCTGTGTGTCTCCAGGTGGATCTTCAGCAGATGGAGGTGTCATGTGACCCAGAGAAGGCTTATTCAGAGGGCTGCTGTGAGCTTTCCAGCGTGGTGAGTCAGCTTCCTATTCAACATTGTTTCACTACCTCTGTTGGAAATGTGTGTGTGTGTGTGTGCGTGTGTGTGTGTGTGTGTAGTGTGTGTAGTTTTAAAACCTGTTGTCTCGCCTTTCTGTTCATGGCAGTGCGGAGGGTATGCAGAGATCGGTCTAACAGCTGGAAGAGCTTCTTGCAAATGTCTGCATGGACAACCTGGTGTTCAGGGACCTCCAGGGCCAAAGGTAAATGTACCTGTATAGTGAAAACAGGAGCATACTGAGAAGACAATCTGTGTTGACATATTTGTTTATTCATCTGCAGGGTCACAGAGGTCTTCCAGGAGTACCTGGAGACACAGGAAGGCTGGGAAACTGGGTAAATAAATGTGCAATATGTCTCTTAACCATGTGACTATCAAACCTTCTATTATGCTGGATGAATGCTTGTTCTGGTGCTTAACTTAACTTCTTATGGTCAGCAGCACCCCCATACTATTGCAGCATATTAAAGTGAAGTGTAGTTAGGTGACACTGTAAAATAGCCACTCATGAGACAGCAGCGAAGCTGTGGAAAATGGCAGTAGAAGTACAACTGAGACACGACAGGATGGAAACAGATCTGGAAGCAGGAGCACTTAGCAATAGTAAACGTAGGGGCTCCTTTCATACTTAAAAAAGTCATGACTGCTTTGCAAAAGATTTAGAAGGAAGCCAAGATAAACACAAAACCAATACGGATGTGACAATAAATTTGTTTTTGTAGTTCTGAAATAGCCATTTGCATCTTAAAACACAGGCTCTACTGGTTTAGAATACAGGATTGAACTCAAACTGGCAAAGGATCACAGGATTTATAATGGTTTTGCTTTTCCATTTGGAAGAAACTGAGCCAAAAGTAATGAATCCCACACACACAGGAAAACCAGGCAGTTGAGTAATAACCATACACTCCAAGTGTCTGGTAATGAGTGGCATTAGTTTCGTGTGAAATTGCTTAGACGTTTTGTTTTTTAAATGTTTGTATTTTTCTGGATAAGGTCAATGAATTCAGTGTAGGAGGAGGACCAAATTATGAAACAGAGGAGAGGTTTGAAAAATTATAATGAACAAAGTATTTTGCTGCAGGAGGAGTCAGTTACACATCAGTGAATGAAGAAATACACTCACATTTGTATCCTTTAGGGAGCTGCAGACGTGATTATTCCCACTTTAAATTTATGACCTGTTAATCTCTTTGATGCTTAGCAGTCAGTTATGTTGGAGGAGATGTGAGAGACTTTAAAAAAACAGTCCGGAGAACATGTGTTTAAAGAGGATAACTTTTTTTTTTTATACGTATGAGATGGTTTGGCATTTAACATTCCCTTTGCACTCGACGAAATCCCCCATACTGCCTGTACAAACACATTCAGAGCACATTTCCAGAGCTGTACATGCTACATATTGATGTCCTGGATTGCAGCTGTAGCTCATATGGAGTAAACATCTGCCGTGTGTAACTCGTTAGAGTTTTGACCTCCTGCCAACTTGTGAATCACAGAGCCCCAACATGTTTATCACCTCCCCTGCTGGCATCCAAGGAGGGCATTTCCTGGCACAGATATATGAACTGTCCATCTCAGGTGGTGGGTGGTCTTTTCCTCATCGGGGCTATACCGCCTTAGAAACGTTGTAAAGTTCACGGTCATGCCTCTCGCCGTACTGTCGGCCATCTCTGAGGTTAACCTCTGCCCAGCTGACTCTGCTAAAAAACTGTGTTAGGTGAGATTGTCAAATAAACTGACAACACAAAGGCATCCTGGCCTTGTTTAATCTGTTTGTTGACTCAGTGAAATACAGCCAACTGGAAAACACTTTTCCTTCTACTACCGAGGAAGTCAGCATCTGTGCAAACAATACTGCTCTGCTTTGTTGTATTTATGACTAATATTTCCTAAATCCTGCTGAATATGCTTGTGTATATTTTCCAGTAATGTGACTAATGTGACATTTATAGTATGTTTACATTTGAAAATGAATTGTCCTCCTTTTATCATGTGATCTTTACAGTTTGGGAAAAGTCTTACTTTCTTGACAAGAGATAGATGCAATACTACTATCATATCTGTGCTGTAAATATGAAGCTGAAGCCAGAAGATGGTTAGCTAAGCCAAAGACTGGAGGCAGGGGAAAACCCTACTCTGTCCAAACTTCAAAAATACACATCTCTAAAAATGACTTACATACACTTTTTTCATTCCAGTTTTGTACAGATTAAACAAACAAGATATAGACAGAGCTATGCTTAATAGTTGTGTCTCCCCTGTTTCCAGTGTTTGCTCTAAGCTAATTTTCTCCTGGCTGTAGCTTCATATTTGAAGGAATAATGTGACATATTGGAAAATGCGCTTTCACGCTTTTTTTTTTTTTTTTTTGCCAAGACTTAGATGAGACAATTGGTACCACTCGCATGTTTGGCCCGTTCAATATGAAGTTACAGTGGGGACTGCCCATTGTTCTGGTGGCGCATTATTCCAAAACCCAAATGTTCTGAAAAATTAGACTGGAAGCACATTTGCTGAGAAGTCAGGTAACTTTCATCGTCTTGGAAACAATAATAAGTTTGGTAAGGTTTACTACATTATTTATTAGACAGCGGTTTGGGTTAAGTATGTTAGTCACGTCAGTTAAATTACCTACTTAAATCAATGATATCAGAACAACGGGCCTTGGAGAAAAGGGAGTTTTCTGAATAACAGCCAGTCAGACAAATGGACAGTTTTCAATAGTTTTTCAAACTATTAGAGTTTTGGAATAATAAGCTGTTGGAACAATGGCATAGCACACAGCCAGCAGCCAGTTTAATTTACTGCCATCTGAATCTGAAGTCAAGTGCAGCTCTTCTTTGTCTACCTAAGAATTTTAGGATTATCATTTATTGTGTAATATATTATGTCTGCCTATATGTTGTGCAGCTAACACTGTAGAGAACGTTTTTGTGTGGCATAAACAAACAAAACATAACATGTTCAGTGAGTTGTAAAGATGCTGGGCAGATTTTGCTACCTTTGGATAGATGTTTCGCCTTGCTTCCAGTTTTTATGCTGAGCTAAGCTACACTTTGCTAGCCTGAGCTTCATATTTACCATACAAGCATAAGAGTGTATCTAAATCAAGGCAGGAAACCAAACACCAGTAAGTGTATTTCCCGAAATGTCCAAACATTCCTTTAAGACTCTTGAATCTCTCTTTTCCGAGAAAGCAAATGCTGTCATGTCTGAGCAATTTCTCTTTCTGTTGCATGCAAAGTTTAATCTCCCAGTAGATCAGTGACCCTTTCTCTAGTTGGTCCATTCCCAAACAAATGGCTGTGGTCCTGCTTGTGATTGTGTCAATCTTGTCTTACAGGGGATCAGGGGAAAAACAGGAGAATATGGCAACATTGGCGAGACAGGCCCAAAGGTAAGATCTGTCTTGATATGCCCCTATCAGGGGTTACACGTTTACACCTTTTGAGTTCTTTCTCAAAATGGATTAATGAAATTTCACACACGTCCTCAGGGTGAAAAAGGAATCAAAGGCGAGAAAGGAATGCGAGGACTCTGGGGCCAAGTGGTAATTTATCACACTCAGATTTATTGTTTTCTTTAACCTGAAATGTTAGAAATTGTATTAATGAGATGTTGTGTTAACAGGGAGACAGAGGTCCTAAAGGGCTGAAAGGATTAAAAGGGGCAGCAGGCTTCAAGGTAAAGTCCTAATGGTAATCTGTTTAATTAGAAAACAGACAGCCATCCAGGGAGGTTACAGACTTTTCATTGGATTTCTGTGCAGTCTATTGCTTCACTTGTATAACTTTATAGATAATCCTGAAGGTTTAATGTCGGCATTTTGACTGTAATTACAGGGAGTCCGTGGGCACCCTGGAGACATTGGAGAGACTGGGAAACAAGGAGAAGTTGTAAGCTGACCTTTCACACACAGTGGTAAGCCCTTTTGCAAGTCATTATGTAATTACTGTATCACTAACATCTTGGCCTCCATGAAGGGTGCTAAAGGCGAAAAAGGATATGAAGGGATTCCCGGGTTTCAAGGAGTTAAGGTATTCCTATTTCTTTCCCCCCTCGTTCTTCTCTTCTTTTTTTTATCTAGATATTGTGATTTAATTCCATCATGCTTTGATTTTTAGGGAGAACAGGGGGCCACTGGGCCAACAGGGCGTGCTGGGCCCAGAGGAAAGCAGGTGGGTTATCGTGGGATTGCCTGTTCCATAATCCATAATAAGACACTCTAAATTCTTTGTCCTCTATCTTCAAAATCCTCTCATGTGAGCTTGGAGACACAGTAAATCATTTTTAATGTGGTAAAACACTGGAATAGAGCTATGTTTTTGGCTTGTTTTTGCCGTCTCCATAAACATTAGTTCATGTGGCTGGATTTTGGCTGAGATCTGAGGGTCTGAACTATATCAGCATAAACTGGTGAGTCACTGAAAGAGGAGCCTCGACCGCAACGATAACCTACTCTATTGTATATGAAGGAAGGCTCCCAGGTTCACTATGATGCTCACTTATTAGAAAAGTTGCATACAATGTAACATTTTAACTTGTGTTGCTTCAAATGATGATTTAACAGGGTATCGTGGGAGATCCTGGAGAGAGGGGAACTCCTGGAGAGAAGGGGAAACCTGTATGTATCACAAATTAATCACAATTTGTCCTTTTTGTTTGGTTAGATTTACACCACAAATGCGATCAAAATGCTTTTGTGTGTGTGTGTGTGTGTGTGTGTGTGTGTGAACTTTTGAAAACTAGGGGATCACAGGACCTGCAGGCAGAGCTGGTACCATTGGACCAAAGGTGATTCACTGCTGACACACCCAGCTCCTCACACCTTTGTGCTCGCTTACTGTACACACTACTTTGTCTGTTTTATAATAATAATGATAGTGTTCCCACAGGGAATTATTGGAGATCCGGGCATATCAGGCAGAGATGGTGATCAAGGAGTAGAGGTATTATATTCTGCTGACAATGATATCTTAATGTTGAATTTTAGAAGCAGTGCGCTTGTATTATTGTAAATTTAATCTATTCCAAACAGGCTTATCAAGGACCACAAGGTCTCAGTGGAAAAGTCGGACGAAGTGGGGCAAAGGTAACTTGCTGATCTTGTATGGCTTTTGTAAATAAATGTGCAATTGAGTTGTTTTTGGCTGATTCATTTGCTGTGGTTCGTGTCTTTTATAGGGAGAGAAAGGCACCCTTGGTCCAGCAGGAGAAATGGGCCCCCAAGGCCGAACTGTAAGTCACTTTTTCAGTCACTGAAGACAAGCACATAATACATTTGGTACGTAAAGTAGTTTGCCATCTTAAAGGAAAACGACAAAGAATAAAGCAGTCCCTTAGGTCGGTTTAATAAATGTTTTATTCTCGAGGGCCCAAGAGGTTACAAGGGTTCTGCAGGGAAGCCAGGAAGACCTGGATTTATCGGCCCACCAGGACCTACTGTAAGTCCTCCAGATGAATTTTCTAAACTCTTCCAAACACTAGTTCATTTTCTTCGAGCCATTAAACCATGTCATCTCCTCACAGGGACACGTGGGTGTGCCTGGAAAACCAGGGTCCAAGGTAATACATCCTCACGCTCAAATAAAATATGACGGCAAAATCACCATTCAATGCCACAATTCAGGAAATATTTAAAATATACCGATTCATGAGCTTAATGCAGTCATTCAGGATCTGTAGATGTTTTCTCTTATGCAACACGCTTTTACAACTTTTAAGGTCACATTTAAATATGAATGAAGGTCAAATGGGATAAAATCAATCCAAAATCCTCTGTACAGGAATATAATACATTGGGATGCTGCTCAAGTGCAGGTGCAAATGAAAAGAATGAACGAAAATGAAGAAGGGGCTTGCTGCCATCAACACAAGATTTTCAAGTTCCTTTTTTGGACTTGTCACAGCCACAGTGCAACATACAGGAACTTTGAAACATTAATAAGTTAAAAGCTATATTGTGGCCTGACTGAGACCCTAAATGTACTAAATGTACAAAGATCTAGTTTACCGGTAAATAACATGTATTCATAGAGTAGAGCAGTGCCTGTGAAATTCTCATATATTAAATATTTACAAGCTTTATCTTTGTATTTGCTTTGCGCAGGGAGACACAGGAATCCCGGGGATTCAAGGAGTTAAAGGTGGACAGGTACTGCCTTAAATATCTCATCTTCTCTCCTCATCCTTACATCTTGTTCTTGTTCTCTTCTTAACGCGACTTTGCTTTTGCTTACTTTAAAGGGAGAAAAAGCAGTTAAGGGCCCAAAAGGAAAGGTGAGCTGGGATTCTTTGATAAAGAAATGTTTAACTGTTTTATTAAGAGATCGAAAAAACAAAGAGATCAGAGAAAACTCTCAACTTTAAATGGCGCAAGTGCAAGAGCTATGAAGCAAGAACAGATCCACCGCCCACTATTCACCATCAATCCAGTCCTCTGATTTAGTACAAGATGAATCATAACTTGCTCTGTGAAGAATTTGTTTCACTGAAAGGAACAGTCTTGCAGGTGTGCGTTTCCTCATACGGTGATACCTCTGCCAGACTATCATCATTCTACTGGTTCAAAAATGTTACATTCATCACATTCTCTGTTGGAAAACTGAATAGCCTGAAAAATGTCATTTCACTCCATTAAATAACATACCAATCATATTTAGAGCATCTGTAACTGCAATGAGGCCGGTGACACCCACAGATGAGCATTGCACATTTTCCAGGTGTCCTCTACCAGAAACCTGCAGAAAAAACGTCCAGTTTGTTTATGAATGTATTAAACTTACATTGTGGGTTTTGTATATTTGCACAATTTTCATGTTTATTTTAGTCACATCCTTAAAATGCTCTTGCATTTTGTCTTTATGACAGTTTATTTTTACTATTCATGAGACATAATACGCATTTTAAGCTTGTTGCTTTCTGCAAAAGTGATTCCTCATTGTTCTCTGGATCTGTTATTAACAGGTTGGAGACAAGGGTGAGCAGGGTCCTCAGGGAGGACGGGGGAAGCGCGGCCCGGGAGGCCCACCTGGACGCTCAGGTCCTGTTGGAGTCAAGGGGGTTCGAGGCGAAGGAGGACCAGATGGCTTTCAGGGGCCCCCAGGTCCACCAGTGAGTAAAATACAAGTCTCTGAAAATCGTGATGAAAAGCACTGTTCTTCAGTCTCTACTATAATTGGCACATCATGTGATGGCACAGATACAGCAGAATAATCATTTGCACGAGCAGTCGTGCTGAGTGGCACCACAGTGTTTGGTAACAACGTTGGTGTCAAGAACACATTTAAACAGTTTCACATTAGCCTGCACTTAGTAGTGACTCACAGCAAGAGTTTCATTTAGTGCGGCTATAAATTCATAATGAGCCTCAGGAAATATTGTTGGCTTCATTTGTTCATTGCATTTCTTCTGAGAGGTAACCATTGCTTCAGCATGTCCTATCCTGTAATATTCCATAATATGTCCCAAAGTTGGGTCACTTCCAGTGATGGATGTGGTAATAATTTGTTACACAGGGCCCAACGCTCGCTGCTCAACACGTGATTGAGGTTTGTAAGAAAGTGGTCCTGGAACAGATGTCCACCTTTGCCAACTCTGTGAAAAGGACGTGTGCTGCAGTTTGTCCTCTCTACGGGGACGTGCCTATGGGCGCCCCTGGTCCCCCTGGACAGAAAGGACCCCCCGGACCACCTGTGAGTATTAAAGTTTGGGTGTTCTACACAGACACTCTATGGAGTTGATTTTTCTTTTTTGCAAAATCATTGCTTTAGCTGAGACCTTTAACTGACACGTTGCCAGAGTGCAGCACATTCTCCATACATTGTTCGTTTTTGTCTCCCCGCCTGAGTAAAATGCAAACACATTGAGAGGGTCTGGACTGGACTAAGAGAGCTGAAGTATTTGGCAGAAAAGCTTGGAATGAAAACATTACGATTTTCCACGTCTCCATGAGGACAAATAAGGAGTCACAGACTAGACACTTGGTCTGTGTTGAACGGTTTTTGGAGAGTATCAAGGCTGCCCTTGGATTGGAAAGCCTTTTCCACATTATTATACAGTGTAGAACCGATTCATGTTCCACAGCTTCTTTAATTACAATGACTCTCAGGCTGATAAATGCTCTTGAAGCCATGAGTATATAAAAATATTCCACTATATTAGATTATGGCCAGTAAGTCTCATGTTGTGGCGTTTAATGCCAAACCAAGAACAGCAATGAACCCGTACTCTACAATTCTTTCCTGACAAAGAATTGAATGATAGATAGATAAATAGATAAATCTTTTCAGTTTTTGTGCACAGATTTGGTCAAAATGAATCGAATCTCAGTTCATGACTTGACCTAATTAAAAAAAAGAAAAACATTGCAAAACTTTGCAAGGTTTATAGTAAAAACACACCAAAGATTAACAATGTATTTTCCTATTGATTATGTTGTCAGGGTGACCCTGGTAATGATGGTGATGAAGGAGAAGTGGGCCTGCCGGGATTCTATGGAGAGGCCGGAGATCTGGGTCGCCAAGGGGAAACAGGTGTGCAAATCAAACCTGACACATTATATTTATTAATATGATGAACACCAAAACTATAATCCACCAGTGCTTATTTTAGAAAAAAACAGTGGAGGAAAAAGAATTAATTTTCTTTACTAACGCCTGCATGAATTCATAGTTTTGGCCTCTTAGAGGCAGGACATATATCATACACACATGACCTTACAAAGCTGTTCATTTACTCGAACAGTTGCCTATGTACACTTCAGCAGACATACAGTAGAGTAACATTGCTCTTCCGTTGCAGATACAGTTGTGTTTCTGGCTACCTGGTAAGGAGTTCGGTGATAATTCATAAGTAGCAATGAAATCAATACAATAAATAACACATCAGCATTCAAAATGTTACTTAAAAGGGGCACACCACCGATTTTATACGTCATTATCAGTCTTCTAGGTGCTGGATTTACCTCCTGGGCACTGCCGTGGCACCACACCCCGAGCTCCTAGGGCGTTACTATGTGAAAGCACATCACTCCACCATCTCTCCACATTTGCATGTCTATACTGTAGGCCTTTTTTGTGTGTGTGTGGTTGCATTTCAGGTTCATATGTGTAAAACTTGAGTAAAAAAAGAATTGAGGGGTTAATGAAATAGTTCTTCTCAGTATGTAAAAATATTTGTATAATCTGTGGGCTTTTGTCAACTCTGAGAAAAAATAACACTTAGTTTATAGTGTATTATGTGAAGTGCTGATGACACCTAGACTGACGGTGGGGACTAAAAGTACAGAAGTCAGCATACATTTTTTACCAATCAGTCTCTTACATTTTCCCCAACTTTATAGAAGTGCAAGACTGAATCGCTGGAGTACCTTTGTGAGTGAAAGTATTATTATCAGCAACATGTGGATGCAGAATGGCCCTTTCCAAAGTGTTAAGGATATATTAGCATGTAAGCAGCATTTTAATGTTGACGTAGCCAGACATTGAGCCAGTTTAGTCTTTTACATCCTGTTGGATAGTTGAATCTTTAAAGATGCTTTATATTTCATCATGTTTTGTATGTAAACTTCTGTCAAATAATTGTAGTGAAGTTAAAATATTTACAATATACATATACAATATACAATATTTTCCTCTAAAACATTGTGGAGTAGACTAAAGTGGCTTAAAATGGAAACACACATTGCACTTTTGAACACATGTACTTACTCTTTTCACCACTGGAAAAAAAACACTTGACTCCCTTTCATCATGAACCGCATAATATGAAACTGCTGAATCAAATACTGTGCAGTGCTGTAAAACTGGTAGGCTAACACGTATATCCTCGGCTCTAATTTATGGTTAGACGTCTGAACATGATGTCACACACTTGCTACATTCACGTGCCAAGCCAATGAAATTGAAGAGCATTTACAAGGTGTTTTAAACATTTATTTAACAATGATCTCAGTAACACATATGGTCTTTAATCAACATGAACAGTGTGTTTTTGAGTGTTTTCACCCCTGTGGGAATAGCGTTTAGACCCGTCTGGTGTCATTTCTGCTGAGAGACTAATGTGAGTGTATTTGTGTGTGTCTGGCTTGCAGGTGACAGAGGAGAGCAAGGTGATAAAGGGTCCAAGGGTTACGGTCTACCTGGCTACACTGGAGACCAGGGACCCAAGGGTAAATTCATCTTCCAGTACTTAATGTTGTTTGATGATTTGGTTAAAATGAGACATTAATCGATGTCTACATCTGGGCCTGTGCATCATTTTCCAAACTATATTCAGCTGAGTCAAATCCCAGGAAAAGGGAGAGGAGACGTGTTAGTGTAAGAAAAATGTGTTATTTGCCAAAGAAGAAATTATTTTTCTCTGTAAATGCTCTGTTCATGGAATCTGTGAAAACAGCCTTACTCAGCTCATCTCAGCAGACTGAGAGGACCGAAGACTAAACAACATTTTTGCCTCAATCACAGGTCAGCATGGACGTCCGGGCAGAGCCTTTAATGGCCAGCCAGGCAAGGAGGGTGAGAGGGGACATGTAGGCCGCCCTGGACTCAGGGGCCACGCAGGTCTCAGAGGACCTCCAGGTGTTTGTATGACCTCAGGGTGTGCTCAGCTGAACCCCACCATTGGGACACCTCAGCCAGCACCCCGGAGGTTGAGGAATCGCCAGTAGAGGAAAAAACAGTAATATAATATTGAGCTTAAAGGAGGAAAACATGGTAGATCGTTTTTTGTTAATATGTTTTTGTTCAAATAAATTGAAACTTTCATGTAAATATGCATCCCAACTGAAACGTCTGGGGACAGTTTGATCTACAAGGTTACCAAAGACAACACTAATGTGATCTGAAGGAGAGTGGTAACAAAATATATGTGTATAAAAAGACCGTCTTCATTTGATAGTTTTATTTAAACTGATTTCACAAGTCTGAGTTGTCTTTAAACATCTATTCTTTCTAATAAAAATACAAAAAATGATAGTGATGTTTTTTTTAGACTTGTGTGAAATCCTGATTCAGGTTCATGATCAATGCTCTATCCGCCTTGGAATTTGAGAGCTATAGTCATTACTTGATCAAAGGCAGCAAAACAAAACAAAACTAACAATAAAAAAATGTTTGAAGAGCATGAATAGTTTATGTAATACTCTCTATGTAGAGAGTGACTCTGTGTACCACATCTTATAGTCTTGAGTGAAAATTATAGACAGAATATTTAAAACTCTGAGTTGTCTTTTTGTTATATTTGCCATGTATTTTCTGGAGCTGTTCTGTGAAAAAGTTCAGATTTTATGACACTTAAGTATGTTTTAATTACTAATCGTAGGATCTGAAAACTTACAGCTTTGACACCTCTAGTAGTAGTCTAAAAAAATACACTGGCAGACAGCTGTGGGGTGATTTTATACTATTTTACACTTACTTAAATACTTTTGTCTCATTGTCAAAATCATTAACATTATAATGGTTGTAAAACACTGAGTACATTTTGCACCCCAACTCTTTGTATAATCAGAATTTAATGCATTCAGTACAATAAAATTTCAAGACTTGGAGAGCTATGTCAGTACATTTTTCCATGCTATTCACATGGGAAGTTAGCTAGTTAGTTATTTGGCTCATGCGCATACTACCTTAAAAAATGCTGAAAAAACTTTTGTGGTTTATGCACACAGTGAGCGTGGGGTGCCTACTTGGAACACAATCGAGTTTTCTTAATATGTTCATGTTTATCCCTCTTTAAGGGATACTGCACCATCCGGATGCATTCCCTTTCATTTTTATAACACAATGCAAGATATCTGAACTTTGAGATTGAGGGTGGAATCGTGTGCTATAATAAAGTCAGAGAATGTACCTCTAAAGGTGTAATATGTAACTTTTTCACATCAGAATCTCTAAAAGTCTGAATGTTAGATATGTTGTTGAGCTGTGTACTTACATTACTCCAAATGTTTCCAACAAAGTCCAGTGAAATGAGTAATTGGATTCAAGGGTATGTTGTGTTTCATTTGGCTCTGGTTGCTATAACTTCTCGGGAAAAACAGGATATGTCCGAGAGTGAGGAAGGAAGTCAACAAACGTAACATGAATAAAACCTTAATACATTCCCTGATGCTTGAACATGATTTCTGCCTGAGCCATGTCAGATAGATTTTCATCAGCAATGGTGGTCGTTTAACAGTGAAGACGAACAATTCCCATGATCCCATGCTAAAATCACAATGTCATCAAACTACATCTTTTGTTATTGTGTTGATGTGAGAGATGTGAAAACTGTGTTTAAGCCCTAACATTTCACAAACAGGAGTGCAGGACTGGGCGGTGGGTAGGGCTCAGTATGCAGGACTGTCATGTGAGATGGGCCCACAAAGATACTAAAATGGACAGCTGTGGATGTGGGCAGGGGTCCATGGAGAATACCTATGTGCAGGATCCAGAATTTGGTGCTACGCCCCGGTCACTAAAATTCTCTGCATTTCCTCAAGTGGAAGGTTTGGAAATCCTATCTGTGATGATTTCTGGTTATAATTTAACTGCTTGCAAATCTCAATCACATTTCATTGGGCTACAGAGAGTATGCATAAATTTAAGCTGTCAATAGAAAAGTTAATGACCTACAACCTGTGCTTACTCTTTTTTTTAGCAGTTGTTGTAGTGATGAGAACAAACAGTGACATAAACAGCAATGTTTCCCACATGGTGGCTCCACAGATACTGTTGTAGCACTGTTGCTTCACAGCAACACAGACCCGGTTTGATTCCTGGCTTGTGTGGACTTTCCAGCTGAAAAACCTGCTGGTCAAGTGGAATAGAGGCTCTAAATTACTTGTGTCTGTCTATCTGTATTAGCAATGGGGCAACGCCCTGTCCAGGGCATTTCCCTGCTGAGATCAACATAGGCTGCGAGAGGGTCCAGCAATCCTGGAGCCCAGAAAGGACTTAATGAGTTGAGAAAGATAATGATTGTTTTCCACAGCTCTGATGGACAAACACTCCCAAAGAGAGAAACTCACACTGAGCACTCCTTGTGGCTGTTCTCAGTGTCTTTCCTGGCTCACATTTGTTTCCTCTGAGAAACCCATCGACTTTAGATCCTCATCCTCCACCCCCTCTACAACTGCAGCATCATGTGTGCCATGCTGCTCTGGATGCTGTGGCCACCTCTGTCATGGAAACTATTACTAATCCACGATTATCCTCTGAATTTTCTTTCTGGGCTCAACCACTTGCTTCAGACATGCTCACTATTTATCTCTGTGGCAAACCATCATCATCATCATGATAAATACGACTTAATGCATGGGAGCTGATTAAAACAACCCAGTACAGTTGAGCTTCAAAGTGATGGCAAAAAATCAGAGGTTATTAGAGAGAGGGGTTTTATGTTGTCCTCGGGCATTTATTTGAAAAGTTTCAGAGCAAGTGCCAGACACTGTAAATGTGAGTTGATGTAAGTAATAAGCCAAATGTGTTATTGTGTTTTGTAGAGGTGAAAGTGACCAGACTGCTTATGCTGTTAGACCCAACTGTAGATTTAATTAAGTATCCTGACAACTTTTTTTTTTTTTTTTACCGCATTTTAACACATTGGCAGAATGAGATGCTGGTGGGTGGGTGGATGACATAAACCTTTTCTGGTTAATTTCCTTCCTCATTATTTGTATGTAAAAATTTCTCATTTGTGAAACCCAACTACATATTTGTTTAAGCATTTGATGGATTTAGTTTATTAGCAGACCCACATGCAGAAAGGATTTTTTTTCTCAGCTAGAGATCAGTTAAAGGTTCTGGGTTTGAGTTTTGTGCAAAAAAGTCTCTGATGATTATGTGGCGACTAGGGTTAAAGGTTAATGTAAGAATTTGTTGAAAAGGCCTTTTGTCTGAGGATGTCATGGGATCGTTGATGCTGTCTTTTGCCCATATGATTGCCTTAAATGAAACTACTATTGCCTGAGTGAGAACATCTTTCAATCAATAAGTACTCTCTCAGTTCTGATATAACTGATGATAGCAGAATTAATGCCGACCTCTTTAGCATCTGCCACAGTCACCTATTGTCTCACACACCTAGCGATAAACCATGGCCATAACACATGCCAGGTCCTCATAGGACGCTGATTGGTCCAAACCACTGCGTTCAGACCAAGCGGCAACCTTCGTGGCTGTGAAGTGAAGCCAATGCGGATGTGCCAAAAACCGCTGATTCTCGAACGTCCACTTGAGGCTGGCCACAGAACCAGAACCATCTCTATAAGCCCCCATATTAAAATGTCCGACTTCACAGCAGAAATAAACACGTTTAAAAAATCATCTTGTCTCTATAGTTTCCCTGTTCATGACAACTATACTGAATTATATTAAGGCTTAAAGTTATGCATGATTAACAGCGTGGCCACTTTGTTTGACAGGTGCGTGCCGTTACAGATGTTTTCTTTGAGCACCCAGGCTTCATTTAGCCCACCTCAGGTCCTAAAACAGTCCACGTCAATGCCTATTTTTGACGGGAGGTGGCAGAGGCAGTACTGCCAAGATAGTGACAGATGGATTCTCTCGTGATTTCGGGATGTCACAAATCCAGCTGCCTCACAAAGTTAGTAGTAGAAAATAAGAAAATTCCTCTAGAGTTTTTTCCTCTTTAGTTTATATAGTTTCACCTCTTGAGGCCACTAAGAATTATCCAAATGAAACAGATCTGCACCCTGTAGCGAGGATCTAAAGTAGAAAAACAGTTTGATGCCACAGTTGTACTTGAGATAATGTTGTGTGCACATTAAATAAAGCTCATGATTACACAGTAGCTGCCTTGTTTTGCTTGAGTTGCACCTTGACTTTCATTACTTTGAAAATGCAATTACATAAGTTAAGCAAACAAATGATTTCACCTGTTCCAACAAATTAGTATAATGAGCTGTTCAATTGTGTCTAATTAGCGAGATTCAAACTGACTTTATCTGCTTACAAAATAGTTTAATTCACTTGACAATATTGTGGCAATTCATCTTTATTATATCAGATTTTTTTCTGCATGTAATTAACTATGACAATGTGTCCTCATGGCATTATCTTGCCAAACGTATTCATCATGTAATCTCGACATGCTCTGTGCTAAATGTAATTAATGTCACATTTCCAGATTTGACCTGAGTCTGCAGTCATATTAATCAAAGGCCTCAGAAGACAGCTGTAGGAAAAACTCAATAAGCACACAGATTTTCTGCCCCGGGGTTTCCTTCATGTGCACCTCCTGTCGGCTACAAACCAGAGACCAGTTTATAGAGACAAAAGATTAGTCAGCATTGGAAAGTCTACTCTCACCAGCAGGTTGGCCACTCCCAGGCTCCAAACACCAACTCAGTATTTGCCTGCGTGATCCACCAGAGTGTGCTGGGACTCAGGGTCAATCAGGCCTTCATGCGGAAACTACTGCTGCTCAGTGTCAGCATAAGATGACGGCTGATGACATCTTTACCTGCCACGTGACATTTATAGTTTATCACAGCACTGTTTGATGAATTTTGTTTACCCTGTACATGCAAAGGATAATAAACACAGTGGTGGAAGGAGGCAAAAGTAGCGATAAGTAACATTAAAGTATAAAAGTATTAGCAACTAAATCTACTTGAAGCATCACATGTAGAGATGTGTTATATAGGTATATATTTTATAGTACTGTATTATTATTGTTCTTGCATTAACATGTAAAGAGTGTGTTAATCCTGCAGGTGGTCAGTATTTCACGTACTTAAATGCATTACTTAAAACTGTGTTGCACAGTACAGTGTTCAGTACACCATCAGGCTTCTTGGAGTCTTGAAAGAACCTGCAAACACTGAGGCTGTTTTTAGTTGATGCAGAGCAGGCTGCCACCGAGTACAAACATGATAAAACTTGTTAGAGTGGATCAAACTGAGGTCTGCCTGCTCTACAGATAGCAGATTCAGTTCTGTATTTCTAATGACTTCCAGCTGCCCTCACAGAAAAAAACAGTACTGCAGTAGCTTTTCACACCTTGTTCATTGCTGACTTGTAGAACATTATCTGCTATTCATTTAAGTGATGAAGTGGAATTGATAAATGAGTAGTAAAATTGCATTTTTTTAGCATATCATATACCGCTAAATGTTGTATGTATGAGTTGTACAGTATATGTGTCTCAGTATACACAACTTGTTGGCTAATCTAGTGCTTGTCCTGCATCCAAAAAACTCCATGTTCTCTGGTTATGCCCCTAGCAACCCACACACGATCCAAACCCTCAACACTTGGAAGGAGGCTGCACTCATTACTATTATTTTCCTTTTGGACTGTCAGAGATGGGCTGTCTGCTTCACTATTTCATGCTCTCCTTATCTGCTTCTCTTTCCACCCATGGTAATTGAGGGTGGCTGTAGGCCAGTAAAAGTCCGGAGTGAGAAGGGGGGGGTGGAGAGGAAGAGGGACAGAAACAGAGGAGACAGAGAGCTGCTGGAAAGGGCAGGCTTTCATTCAGCAGAGAAACATGTGCACTTCTCCCGAAATTCAGTTTCTGTAATCCCAGGGCTGTGAACAGTATTGATCACTGGCTCTCAATGGATTAACGGGAATCCGCACAAAGGGCTTGGACACTTACTGGTAACTTCTTGTTCAATTTGTGTAATTTTTGCAAGGCAACTTATTCTATTTTTTTCAATTTTAGAAAATCTGTTTTGAAGTTACAAGTTTAGGTGTGTTTTTATGCATGAAGGTGCAACTGTCATATTTCTTAAATCAGCACACATCAAATTTTTTTTATTTAGATTGTATTAGATTCTGTGGAGTTTGTTTTTGATCATTAAGGTAAACCTGATGAGCTGATTTTAGTGATTTTTTTTTTATTGTTGTATGATTTGGTAACGCTGTGCAGATTAGTGATAGTTTAGCACTGTGTCAACGTTTATTCTCGTGTCCTAGAGTCTGTGCTGCTGCTGCCGCAGTTGCATATTGAAGACATTAAGCTCAGTTATCAGTCCCTTGTTTGTGCTACTGTCATGCAAAGAATGAATGGAATCATCTCAAGATTTTTCCTGGCCATTTTCACCTCTCGTAAAAGGACTATTCTTTCAGATTTCTTGAATCTGTGCAGCACACTTCACAGTGCACCACAGTACTGCTTGTGTAGTACTAGCACAGCTGCAGATGTGAGAATTGCGTGTGTATGTAGAACAATAATCGACCATGGTAGAAAATATCTGAAACATCTTAAAGTGGACATGTTGGCTGAAAAGCGAGACCCCATTTGAGTTAGTGCTTTACAACACATTATTTAATTGTCTGGATTAGTTGAACAGATTTCTATGGAGAACAACTGATAGGGCTTGGCTTTCCCTTGTTGGTTGAAGAATTTGGCAGCAATAAATCCCCCTGATCTTGGCAACTGTTCATGCTGAACAGCAGTTGTTGTTTTTGGAATGGAACAACTTCCTTCTGCCAAATTTACAGCAGATAACTATAACTTCAACGAGTGCAGTTAAAACCTGCTGTTGCCTCATATACGGTAAACTACGGGCACAAAACAAATAGTGGAATGAAAAATGTTAAATCTGAAGGGGAGTATGACTTGTTGAGCACAAAACCAGTGGTCTGTGCTATGGTCAAAATCTGTATGATGACTCTGACGCCCACCCTGAACATGTGAAATGTTATCTGGTGACACGTGAGAAGCCATTTGTTCAGCAGTTTCCTGAAAAGCAAATCCAGCTGGAACTTAACTGCTACTAAGTCGACAAAGTATCATATTCATCCTATTAAGTTTGCACAGTACTGTGGCAAACTATCACAGCTCATCTCAGAATTAATGTCATCTGGTATATTTGGACCTATAATATCTACTTTTAAAGTTTGTTTTGTTATGTTTTATAATATAATATTTATGCGTCCCATACAGTTCTGCCATTCAGTCACCAAAACCAGGAGCTGCAAAGTGTCCGTGCTGCCACAATAATACGAGATTTCTGGTGTCTGGTACTAACCTGCAACATTAGTGCACCTGTTAATTCTGCTACATTATGCATGCATTCCAGCTCTAAGCATTATAGCATAGCACGTGTAATGTTGCGTTTTTTTATTCCTGGATGAAGGTTGCTTCCCTTCATCGTGACTACATGTGTTTGGTCACAGTCCACAGCTGGAATTTCACTGTCTGATGGTGGAAATGAATTCCATGTGGCTCGAGCAGAGGTGTAGAAACACTCAGTTTGGGGAAAGTCAGTCGAGGGGAAAGTCATCCTGACCGGACTCTGCCAATGAGGGGGTTTTCCGACAAGCTCCTCCAGGCTCTCTAGTGGGGAAAAATTTCTGAAGAAACAGCTTGCACAACTAAGGCAGTTTAACGCCTCCTTCGACTGTGTTACTGAGTTTACATGGTGGAAAAATGCAGTCATGTTAATGAGTGTGACCCCTCTATGGCTGCACTGTAATAAAAGCATTTTAAAGACCATGGGTTATATCCTAGCCACTGTTTCGTTGACCCTCACGTGTCGCCATCAGAAATGCCCATGAATAAAGTGTACGATCAGTTCCTTCTGATCAAATTCCTTCCAGAAGTTCTGCTTTTAATGCTGTATGGAGCATATCTGGTCTTCATTTGGAACTGCTTCCTTTTAGGATGTCAGCAGTTTTTTTTTTCTTTCTTCGTTCACGTGTTGGAAACCACTGTAAAAGATGATTTGATAGAGCAGCCACAGAAACAACAATGTCTGCTGTCTGCCTACATGCAACTCTTTAGTTCATTACTTCCAAATGTAAATATGACTCTTGTCACTGTGTGACATGTTTCTTAATATCCCATTTCATCTCTCATTTCATGAGCATGAACATAACCATCATTGTACTCCATTATAATGCTACATGTTGTTTGCAGCACATGCAATGACATTAGTGTCCATCTGTTACTGAAATAAACCTGCAAAATGTAAACAGCATGTATGTGTAACATACCATTGTTTTGTATTTGACATTCATTGATGTTAACAGACAAACTGCATTTTGTCATGTGTTGCACTTGCCTTGACGTTGCATCATTAAAATCTGAGTGGGATTTTAATGAGAACAGATTTGGTCATTTGTTCAAATGGTCCTCGGTCATGTGAACAAGACCAAGTCTACAGCCATTAGTTTTAGTTAAATGCTAACATTAGCATGCTAACATGCTCACAATGACAATGTTAACATGCTTATGTTTAGCAGATATAATGTTTACCATGTTCACCATCTTAGTCTGCCATATTAGCATGCTAACATTAACCAGACAAACTGAAATTTTGACCTGATGATGGCGCTATATGATAAGGATTACCAAAGACATTAGGATTTATGGTTCTGTATGACATGAATATTTGTACCAAATTTCATGGTCATTCATCTAGTAGCTTTGGAGACATTTTACTAAAAAACACAATTTTAACCTTAAGTTATTTTTAGTTTTTAGATTTTGTTGTTAGGGTATGCTAGATTGATAGAGATATTTTACATAAGCGGCTTCAGAATACCATCATTTAATCAAACACTGGTTATAGTAACCTGTAGGAGAAGCGTTTCAACAGTCAGCAGTCTCAGCACTCATCCATAGAGCAAAGATGTTTTTGTGCATGTGTAGGGTGGGGAGCCTTGGGGCTGGGCACAACGAAATCATTACAGATTGAGTCAGTCAGTCAGGTAAAGACTGGTTGTAGGGCTAAATGTCAGCACAAAGAAGGCTGTATCAACAGAAATGGTACAGGGAATGAATTAGGAAAATACACAAGAAGAGCTGCAGGGAAGAGAAAAGTATGGAAGCAAACCAAAGGAGATCAATCATATGAACAAATTGTTTGGTTTTCATCTTTCCAAAATGTCAGTCCCCCTTATGTTTAGACTTACCAACTCACTAGGGTGTAAAATATTCTTACTCCAATAAAGACGTACCTGCTGACATAACTACAGTAAATGATTTAGCAGCATATGACAGTAACTGGTTAAAATTACTTAATCTGATGATGCGAAGGAAGGTATTACAATCTGTTTCATTCTTAGGAGAGGAAAAGTGTAGGAGTGAAACTCTTCTGGGCAGGCCTGTTGTGTTTGGGCCAAGGGTGGGCAGAGATTGGCAAATGGCATCAGATTTGAGGAAACAGCTGATAATCCCACAGGAAAGAGCAAGCACTGTTTTAAGGGTAGTTGTGGTCAGAGGTTCAGTGAATTGTTTTCTTAGCAAAGTTGACAGTGCCATGTGAGGATGTGGTAGATGGAGCTTGAAAGGAAAATGCTTAGGTGTACTGAGGCTGTGGACACAGTGCAGCAGGATTGGAAAGATTTATTGCACCACTTGGAGGATAGATGCAGAGTTTAGAGTTTAACTTAGTGGTAACAGTAAGTGAATTAGGGATTTGTGGGTATGGTGTCTGTAGCAGCAGTGGGAGGTAGGGAGTGAATATAACTTAGGGAAAAGCCAACATTGGCCAATGGCATTAGCACTTGTTTGCCCCATTGACGCTCAACCATCATATTCGGGGTAGGTGGCTAATAGGTAGTGCTGCTTCTTTAATGGTTCTGAACATAGTACTTTGCAATGTATGATTTCCTCATCCTTGATCTATTGTTTGTTGCTTGTCCTAAGTTATGCCACAATATTGTTCCAATTACATACTATGTGCGACTGATACCTACTCTGTCAAACACAGGGGTCCCCACCAGCAATTCGTATGTTAAAGTATCTGTCTGCACTTTTGAATTAAAAGGATATGACTTGGAATTTAAAGCCATTTCTCACATTTCTCATATTAATTGTTTTGACATTTGACAGATAATTTTCTACCTTTTATAGAAAGATTTGAATTACCACAAACAATGAATGGACTGTCTGTTCTCTGCTTGACTTAGGCCTTGGCCTAAGAGCAATGCATACAGTATTGTTTGCACCAGGTCAGCTTGTATGTGAGCACTCCTCTGTACTAATGCCTATCCTGGTGATTGCCAGGCTTCTGCAAAATGCACAGCTGAGTTAATGAAAAACATAAATCATGTCCACATCTTTGCACTGTATGATTCATATGAACCAATATTAAATGCATCAACCGGGGTATAAACTGCTGTGCCAAAAAAAAACCTATCCAAAACTAACTTCTAACATTAAAATTAATGTAGGACATGTTTGAAAAGGAATCATAACAAATGCTTACAGTCTGAATTTATGCATGGACTTCCTGCTGTCATACACATTGATACAAATCTTAATCAGTTCACTTTCATCTAACAACTTTGGTGCATCATTCAAGGACAACATGACCTCAATGAACAAATGTTGCTAATTTGCATGTGTATACAATGCTTGAATCATTTATTGTTTGAATTAATTCATATTTTGCAGAGCCTGGCAACACAGCCGACACCTCTTATAATTTCTGTTGTGTGAAAAGGCAGGTTGTGAGATTCGTGTGGGAAGGTTTTGACATTTAAACCTTTGGAGAGAGGATGATGTCAATAATATTTATAATTAATAATGAACAATAGTCTCATACATTAACTTCTGTCAAGGCAAGAATAACACAGGGACCATATGTCACAAATGCTTGCATTGTCCTTTTCTTTTTCTCTGCAATACAAAGCATGTTTTTCCCTTTCCCTGTAGGTGCACAATTGGAACTTGGTACTGCTGCATAATGGGTTACAAAGCGACATCCATGCATTGTGTCTTAAGATGCCTGTGCTTCATGCTTCTCCATTTGTTTAGTGCAGCTCAAGATGAAGACATAAGAAGTAAGAGTGCTTCTGTCTTCATTTTCTCACACTTTGTTATGCTTGTTGTCCATACATTAAAAACTGTCAAATGCATACAACTGGCAAAGGTGATTTCATGTACTGTACATGCATTCTATCTAATGTATTCCACCAAACCAGGTATGATTATTTTACACTGCTGATTGTTTATTTCCTATCTGCTTCAGGTTGTAGGACTGCACCATGTGATTTGGTCTTTATTCTAGATGGCTCGTGGAGTGTTGAAGATGTCAGTTTTGAATTAGTAAAGCGATGGCTTGTCAACATAACAACAAGCTTCAACATTGGACAGAAGTTTACCCAGGTTGGAGTCGTCCAATACAGCGATGACCCCGTTTTAGAGATACCGCTGGGGAAGTACTCCTCTAACAAAGAGCTCATCAAAGCAATGGAGTCCATTGAGTACATGGGGGGAAACACAAGGACCGGCACAGCCATTAAGTTTGCTACAGAAAAACTGTTTGGTCTGTCTGAGCGTGGCCCATCAGGCATTTCCAGAATTGCTGTTGTCCTCACAGATGGGAAGTCTCAGGATGAGGTTTTGAAAGCAGCAGAGGCAGCAAGGAAAAAAGGAGTAATTCTGTTTGCAATTGGTGTTGGGTCAGAGACAGAAGAGGCCGAGTTGAGGGACATTGCAAACAAGCCATTTTCTACTTATGTGTTTTCTGTTGAGGACTACAAAGCTATTTCTAGGATCATACAGGTCATACGACAGAAATTGTGTGAAGGTAAGCAACTGCTGATCAATGTATTGATCTAAAAATGTTGTTCTGCTGAAATCTTACTTTTATAATCACTGCTATTTTTTCATCTCTGACTAAGTACTGTTATTTATTTGTCTCTGTGTTTGCCTATTTTCTATTTCACTGTATTTGTCTGTTGCAGAGACCGTTTGTCCAGCAAGAATTCCAGTAGATTCCCGAGATGAGAAGGGTTTTGATATCCTTTTACATTTAAATTTGGCTAAAAAAGCAAAGAAGACACAAGGGGCATATTACGGCTCTAAGGCCTATGAAGTGACATCCCGTCTCGACTTGAGTGAAACTACATGGTAATCATCTAATTTTTGTTCATTCTTAATTATCGCCCATGTGTTCAAAGGTTGACTGACTTTCAAATTTATTACCCAGGACCCTTTTTCCTGATGGGCTGCCTCCATCATATGTTTTTGTGGCCACATTGAGGTATAAAGGATCAGTGGCAGTAGAGGAGTGGGACTTGTGGAGAGTACAGACACGTGATGGGAAACCCCAGATGGCGGTCACTCTAAATGGAGTCGACCGTACTGTCATGTTCACCACAACTAGTGAATCACCAAGTGGAACTCAGACTGTTACATTTTCACAACAGACTGAAATGGTAAAGTAACACTAATATTTCTTTGAAATGGTTATTTTACACATTAACTTCAGTTGACATTTAAAAGAGACCACTACATAACCTGTGAATACAGTTGTATAGTTATTTCTGTGGATCTGTAAGAATTCGTCAAGTCTGAGGAAATCGCCCTGATGTCATTAGCGTTATCTCTGCTTGGGGCCCTGGTGGCTACACATTTTTAACAGAAAGTCTCTGTTACAAACCAAGAATTTCAAAGATGTGGGCAAGAAAGAAAGTCAAAAGAAAAAGACACTACTGAGTTGCATTATGGAAGCTTTTGTAGCTTGGCTCAAGTTAGGGCCTCTCAGGTTCTATGCTTTGATTATGACCAATCTTCCTTTAATCTGTTTATTGTAAATACACATTTTATACCAATTCTTGGTATGAATGCTTTTTTCAGAGAGAAAGAACACTTATACTCTCTATAATGAATATAAAGTACATTTTGGCAGGGCAGCTGCATCAAGGTAAAGCAGTTGCTTGTTTCTATACTGTTCTGTTCATTATTTCATATAGTGCAACTCTGGGGGGCATAGTTTAAAATCACCTCTAAGGTCTATTTCTTTCAGCCACATAATGTTATGTTACTGTTCTAGCCTAATCCACCTATTCTCACATCAAGGCAGCTTTTATGAGCCTGTGGAGCTTCAGAAGTCTATTTAACCTTTACAAAAGTAGAAGCAGCTGTAAATCCGCCTGATTGGCACATTGTGTCCTTGCCCATAAGGGAGCAGTATCATATAATTAAACTCTCTGGAGTTTAATACACAAAAGAATCTAGTGCAGGTTATTTAAAATCAGCTTTTAAATACAGTGTTGGTTTTCAAAGGATACAAAAGACTGATCTTAACTCAGATAATTGGGTCACATGGGGTCAAAATCGGCAAACTGGATACTGTGTAACAGATATTAGTATATGATGAAGCACAAATCTTCAAAATCAAACTCTGCATACATTAAATGAGGATTACTAGTGTGATAGTAGACTAATAGTTTATAATAATTAGCTTAGAATACAGAGTCTCCTGTACATCAATTATATGATCAAGAATTTAATTATGATGTCAGTCTTGCTTTTTCTGAACTGAGGAAGGTTTCCCTTTCAAAATGCTACAATATTTTGATTAATGTTTGTATAACTTGTCCAAGTTTTAACGCCTCAAACTGAGTCAGTTACTAAGTTCCTCTTGCTTCTTGTTTCCAACAACAATTATAGAACTGTACACACCCTTCAGGCGACAGACTATTTTAAGTCTATTTCAGTACAATGCCAGCATGTATTGTATTGTATTAATGACTATTTCCTGTTCTTTGTCTATGATAAAAAAAAAAGCTGTTTGATGAGAAATGGCACCAGTTGCGGCTGCTGGTAACTGAGGAAGATGTTACTCTTCATGTTGATGACCTGGTAATTGAAACCCTATCCTTGGAGCCCCCTGTCGGCATTTTCATCAATGGAAAAACCCAAGTTGGAAAATATGTCAATAAGGAAACAACAGTGCCAGTAAGTTTATTAACATCAACAATATTTTAATAAAATGCATGTTCTTTGGTTCCCAGAGAAATTATCCAGCATTACGTCAGCTTGACTATAGAAAAAGGAAAAGTTGTGTTTTAATGAGTAGTTGAGCAAACCCATTATTGATATATGTTTTAAACTGCATCACACAGAACTGCAGAGTTTATTGCTGCCCCCTGAGAGACATGCTTAACTCAGCGGATAATAAATTCTTGGCAAAGATTTGCCATTTTGTCCACAAGGTCTTTTTAATCTTTGTTTTATTTGTCTCAATTGGTACATAATTATGTTGTGTTGTAATTTGCTCTGCAGAAAGCTATATAGAGTGTGTTTTTATTGAATATAGATGCAAATACATACCGTGCAAACAGAATATAACATTTTAATGTAATGATAACAACATGGAAACGAAAAATGACCGTGTTCTGCACAATGCATCCTTTTTATTCTAATTGTCAATATGATGTAATACCTTTTATTATGAAACAATAGGACAAACTGACCCCTTTAAAATACCTCACAAACATATGTAAGCAGTGAAGCAGGTTTGGCATTGTTGCATTTGTAACTGTAATGATGGTCAAAGAAATAAAATACATGTTAAATAAATTAACTTCAAAAGAAGCAGCCATTTTTAAAACTAAAATCCTTACAGTACAAATTTGCTGTGCATGATTATAATAAACATAAAGAAAAATAGAATTTAATTGCTAACAGGATTGTGCACAAAAAATCCTTTGTTTAAAAAGAAAGAGAATAATTCATTCTAGACTTTTAGATCTCCTATGCCAGCCAGTATGTTGACACATCATTGTAGCTGCAGATATGAACCAAAGATTTGTAGTGAATGTTAACGTGAGTACCGATCCATTGTTATAAGGATCATGTAGTTTAAAGCCATTTAACAAAGTGAATGTAGTTAAGCAAGTATAATCTCTGGATAAACACACTTCTAATTGGTAACAGAGTTCTGTAATTTGACTTCCAAGTACACCAGTGTGGACCACAATGCAGTTTTAAATATCAGTACATTAGCATGAACAGACCAAACCAGACATTCTTATCATGTTTAAAGCCACTGTTATCATTAACAAAATGTATAAACCATATTGTTTAAGATTGATTTATGTGCCCAATCATGGAGTCATAGTAATGTTTTCATGAGGCTGGAAATAATATAAATCACATGTGAGGATCCTCTTTCTGCTCACATTGTAACTGAAGTGAAACAGTCTATGGGACATTCTGGAGCCATTTTACCACCAACATCAACAAAATACCAAATAATGGAAGAATAGGGTCACGTTGCTGCAAAACATTTCCAAACACTGAGGGAGGTCTGGCAGCATGTAGCTGCTTAACACTGAGTGAGGGTACTTATCTTTCTTTTAAGAGTTATACAATAGCAATTTCAATTCATTAGTGGCAAAGCACTGATAAAACTAAACTAAATGTTCCAAAATTACCCCCATGTTACAATTTGTTTGTTTTGTTAGCTTGCTTGGAATAAAGAACAGTGGTTGTGTTTTTAACAAGTTTTTTTTTTTATTATTATTATTTTGTTTAGTTTGAAATACAGAAGCTTCGCATTTACTGTGACCCTGAGCAGAACAACCGAGAGACTGCATGTGAAATACCCGGAGTTGTGAGTATAAAAGTCTGCTTGGCTCTGCGCTTGTTTTTCAGCCCAAAATCAACAGAGATAACTTCTTCCCACCTACTTCTCACCTTGTTCAACTGCATCTGTTACTGCTCTGAAATGAACCGCACAATTTCATCATCAGTTAACTCCACACCTTATACTGCATGGCATAAAATGCTCTTTATTTATTCAGTACAGTCTATCATAGTATTGTGTAGGGAAAGTGTAAACTCAGCATATTCAGCGTAAGCCACATCTGTTTATGCACAGAATAATTTGTTGGAGGAGGACCATGGCTCGGCTTTAAACATGTTTCACTGAGTATATTTTTTTATTGTCTGCTGGCTCCAACTGTGTTTGTGAAGCAGTAGGTCTTTGTTATGTTGGCTTAGAAATTGCTATAAAAACAAAGTCAGAGCCAAATGGCTATTTTTAACGTAAGGCTGTTAGATAGAAATATCAAAAGAGGCAAAAAGAGAAGCCTAAGATTACACATGCTTGCCAAGTTCCTTCGCTTCTCTAATCTCTCGTTTTTTTTTAATGGTTTATTTGCGATGGGATATCACAGTTTAGTTATCAATTGTTTTTTGAATGGTGGATAAGACGCCCTTCTTGCGAAATCTCACAGCACTAAGTTTAAGAAGCAGCTTTTAGTGTATGGTTTAGCAGATTTACAGATTAGTTTTCAACATAGCAAATAAGTTAAGTATCGCTCATGTTCTAAATGTCAGAAAATGGTGAAACAGGGTGTCCAACATCATATTCAGTTCATAATCTTAGAAGGAAACCACCACATATTCACATTTGAGAAGTGGTAACCAGAAAATTTGTAGCATGTTTTCTTAAAAAGATTATCCAAAATGATTAATAGATGGCTGAAACAGTTGCTAATTCTGTATATGTGCTCAGTGTCTGTTCTTGCCTATTATCTATTTTCTATCAGAGTTTATTTTTTGTTCATTGCAGTGCTCAAACAGTCCTGATTACACTGAACCAACTCAAGAACCCTGTGTTTGTCCTGCTGGACCCCCTGGACTTCCAGGAATAAAGGTCAGTAATTCAAAAAAGTTTCCTTTTTATATTAAATTTTCCTCCTCCTATACAGCACTTACTGAAAACAATCCTACAAAAAACAAACTCTGCTGTAAGATAGCAGAGTTTGTTTCTGGTTTAGCACACGAGTTCAACTTTCTCTAGCCCCTCAGTGTTCAGCCAGTTAAATATTTGCTTTAGACAGTAGTGCTTTGTTGATATTAAATAGGAGAAGAATAACTTAATCTCTAACTATGCTGGTTCATGTGTAAACTCAGGAATGACAATGAGACTAAATGGCTTCTGTTGGGAGACAGAGCACAAACCTTCTCTTTCTTCCAGGTTAGCATTGAATAAATTCCCAAGTGGTGTCTAAATGTTGCTCTTTGTTGGATAATTATGTGATGAGCACATGAGGTTGCACTTTCCAGTAGGTCAAATCAAACTACAGTCATTACAGGCTGCAACAGATTTCCTTCATGTCACGAAACAGTGTGGGAGGTTGTAGCACTTTTATTTCTTAAGTACGGTTACATGCTGAACATTTTCAGTTTTATGAATGCACCAAAAAGCTTCTCTCCTCTGTTTAGATAAATTGCAGCTTGCCATTGTTAATGAGTTATGGTTAGTCTTGTTAGATCCTGTTGCACCGTACTGTTTACTTAAAGCAAAGCAGACCTCTGCCTAAGATAAACACTGGTTGGTATGGAAAATTTCCAAAATAGGAACCAAAACCTACGCCTCTATTGATCACAGGGCATCACCTTAATAATAGCAGCTCTTGTCATAAAAGCCTTTCTACAAGAACCTTAGCAACAAAACTCTGTTAATAAAACCTACATGGGTTCATGCATGTTTGTCTTTATAAGATCACTGTTATGTCTTTACTACATTTACTAATAGATCCAAAATGCCATTGCTGGTTTGCAGATGTTCCCTGTAACCCCACAAGAGCATCTTATATTAGATAAGCCAGCTTGCTCAGCACAGTTTATGGATAAATTAAATCATCACGTCTGTGAAGCACATTGTTACCAGAAATGTTTGAAATGAATTTTGCTGCTATGAGACTGAGTGATTGATGAAGACGCACTAACACCTTGTTTGAGTTACACATGATTAAACAACCTCATTCTACTATCTTTAGGGAGAACAAGGAAGTGCTGGCAAACCCGGTCAGCCTGGACCTGCTGGTGCTGATGGTAAGCCTGTGAGTACTACATAGTTCAATATACAAACATACAAAATATAACCGCCAACAACACAGCAGTGTCCACAATAAGCCTCTGAGGAAATGCCAAAAACCAACTTAGTTAAAATTTCTGCTTGTTAATTCAATGTGGTCAGGACGGTTTCAGAATGTTAAAACACAGCGGTAAATATACTTATTTTCTTGTTTTTCCAATGGGCAAATGAGAAACATCCCTGATTATACCACTGGTGGCAACACAGTGGTGATTTTGTGTGATGAAAAGCATCCAAGAGTGAACCACATGTTGTACACCATGATCAAAAACTCAATCTACCCCGCAGCCTAGAATCACTTGTGCAACATGCACACAGTTAAGGGGGTTTAAATGTTTAACCAAATGTGTGTATCTCTTGTCTTTTTTTAAGGGTATCCCTGGTATTAGAGGAAGCTCAGGGCTGCCAGGTCCACCAGGAATAGAGGTAAAGACAATTTCACCTAATTTACATACTGTACATTAAAGCATAAAGCAACACAAATTTAAATCTGGTTTACTTTGTTACTTCTGTCAGGGTCCACGTGGGCCAGATGGGTACAAAGGCGAGCAAGGGAGGCCTGGTGTTTCGGTAGGAAGGTCAAATAGCACATTTGTGTCGGTTTGATTGTTATGATGCAACACAAATCTGTGACTAATAAAATGTGATTTTGTAATACAAATCTGTTCTTTCAGGGTGAGAGGGGTATGCCTGGATTACCAGGATCGCCTGGACAACCAGGAGAGAAGGTGATGTTGTTAATTATTCAGTTATGGTGACTATCTTTGCTCAATAATACAGTATCCAGATGTTGTTCAATATTTTTATCTCAAGCATTTAATACAAGTATGGAAAGTGAGTAAACTTTGAATACACCGAATGCGCTGACTGACCAAAGCTGAGAAAAATGATTTCCGTAGGAAAAACAGCCGATTGTTAAGAAGTGCAAAATACAAGCTGAATTGTCAAGGTAACTCTTTTTGTTCTTTTATGAGATCAAATGTAGGATTAACAGGAAATCCCTGCTAGATACATCAGCTTGAACTGTTTGAACACCATGCATCAATCACTCTACAAACCATATGTTATGAATATAAAGCCAGATCTCCTGGGAGAGTCAAGAATACATCTTCTATGCTGTGCAGCAAGAGCACTTAGTTTGCAGAGAGAGCATGGAGGCCATCAGAGACTATTTAAATGTGTTCATATTTCCTGGCTTTTGTTCTGCCCTTTCCTTAGAAGGCTTAAACAGTTTCTTAGCTATTTCCAGGACGCCAGAGGTGTATCTTCTTCTAACCTTGTTTTTTTATCTCACTTGTTTCTTCTCCTTGCTCCTTAGCCTAACGATTACTGTAAGATCTGACATAAAGGTGAATCTTTTATCAGATGAAACCTGACAGCTCCACTTCTATAACATTCAAGTCTAGGGTGAGAATCTCTAAGCCTTAGATAACAACCACAAAACAAATTCAAAGTAACGGGATGTCAAGAAATCAATACACAATCTACAGTGAGTGGATGAATCACTACTTCTCCCACTGTTCAGTCACACAGACTGTGCTACCAGCAGCTGTGGTAATGTGTAACAAGGCAAAAGGGTATAAGTCACAGGGGGAAAACACCTGAGATGAAATGTGTCAGCTGCCTCAAAGCAGTCCAAAGAAAAGTGGAGCAGGTTGATACAATAATCCACAACAAAGGGCAGACAGTCCAGCAGGTTAGTGCTCAGCGGGTAATAGAAGGGCTCACAGCAGTCATACTGCTTTATCCAGAACTTTCTTATTGCTTTGATATTCATCCGAACAGCTTTTTCGTTTATTTTAAGGTACAGGGAAGTAATGCACCCTCACTAGGTTGCATCACCTCTGTCATATTATCCCACCTTGTAATCAGCGAGAGCACGGGGGGCACTGCCAGTTGGCTAAAATTGGGAACAATTCAAGTAGTTAGTGTCATTTTGAAAATTACAGCTGTCTGCACCTGGAGCAAATCCTCCTGCACCATCTGTCCCATTATTACAGCTTCACTCAAAGGTCCAGGATGTATCAAATTAAGTTTTTACTAGTACTTGGACGGTCTTCTCAATTTCTTTTGATTAGGTCAGATACTTTGGGTTTTAGCCACAGAACAACACAAAGAGAGAGAACACAATGGGGAGGAAAGATTTATTATATCTTTTTACCCCATTTCCAGTTGTACTTAAACCACGAAAGGAACAAGACTTTTATTGGTCTGTCAACGTAATCTTTTAAAATCCCATAATTAGACATCTAATCAGTGTATCGGTCATGAATGATCTAGAAAAGTGCACTGCTAGTGATTTTCCATCACTTTTTACATGGCAAAGCAGGACGGCCGCCAAATATGTTGAAGTTTTCTCACATCACCAGTCAAATGTGGTCAATTTAAATTTAGAATTAACTGAATAGAATTAACAACACATTTTTTGCAGTTCATAATTTCACTTGAAGCTTAACATATAAATGGCCAAAAAGTACGTAGATTTCCATGTGTGGGGACCATGCCTGCATTTCAGAGCAATCCATGCAATCACTGTCAAGATAGGACCAAAGTGGTGGACAAACAGACTGACTGACTAACATTGTAATCCATAGATCCATGGCACTACCACAGTTAAACATATGTAAAGTATCCCATTCCCCTTTACATGTTCAGATGCCTCTGGCTCTTTCGCAATACAAACTCTAGCCATTTGGCATTCAACTTCAAATTATTCTTCATACAGGCCAAGTCAAGTAACTAAATGTCCCTCATGTGTCGGTCAAAAGGTTTGGAAAGCTAAAAACCCTCTTCAACCAGCAGGGAGCCACTTTAGCTTCAATTAAAGTTAGAGGAAATCCTCATCTTGTAGAGTATAAGATTTTCTTTGGATATAAGCACATTTACATATACATATCCTTCCAAACTGTTTCCATATTCTGAGACCACCCAAGGGTGTAGTGTAAGTTTCCTGGCATAGGATCCAGAGAACAAAAACATGATATGTCTGCTGAATTTAGTCAGAAGTGCATAATTCAAAGACACAAGACTGTTAGCCACTTTGCCAAAATTGGCTATGTTTGTGTATTTAGTCTATGATACTTGTTCGTGACCACAATCATTCATCACATTTGAAGGAACATTTTATTGCTAATTATGTCTTTGCCTTCATTAACACTGTAATTACATTGGCAGCGAAATCAGTGTTCCTTAGTTGTAGGAAACCCACAGCCCAGCTTGGGGAATGAGCATGTCTATTAGGGAAAGCTCCTTATCACGACAGTAGCTTTTCATGCACACCTGAGGTATGCAAACAGACCAGTCATTGCTCACACTACATCTTTTATGCTCCATGTCACATAAACTGATACTCCGTAGTATTTGCAAAGACAAATACAGCACGAACATCACCAGTTGGCCTCCATTATTGTGTCTTTAGAGGTCTGGCTGCAGCATTTCCAGTCAATGGCATTTTGAGCCTCTAAATCCCTTTTGCCATAGCTTGTTTGTTTTGGACTGCAATTCTAGTAAACAGAACTGTAGTGATGGCCACAGCTGGAGAGATATTTTTATATGTTTTGACAGCAGTCGAACATGAACACCTGACCTGTTTATTAACTGAATCTGAGAATCTGAATCTGAACCAAAGAAACTGTCTATACCTTGACTAAAATGTCTTATTTATATCAAAATATTTTTACAAACGAAGTCACAATAAAAATGTTGTCGCTCACAAAAGTCCCTAAGTCAGCCAGCAATGAATACATCATTCGTTCTTTACGCTGTTAAGTCATCTGTTCCATCTTGAGGTAATTAGCATATTTTTGAATCATGGAATGCAAATTCTGAGAAAATAAATGATCTAATGTCCCGTCTTCTTCCAAAAGCTGTTTTTTAGTCTGAAAACATGAAAATGCAGTTACGCATCATCCTGTCAAGTTTTGGCATTTTTCAACAGATTTCTAACGTCTAGCATTAGGTCAACCAGTGCAATTTCAAAAATGCCAGAATGATGCAGTGAAGCACGTCACTGTCTTGGGTTTCACTCCAGAAAGTTGCTAAATTCATTGTCTATCTGAGAACAAGACAAGATCACAGCTGACTATCAGACAATGACTGCATACGTGTGTGACCTAGTGGACTTAGTGCTCTTATTCTGTACTGTATAACCTGTGCCACCTTGTCTACTTGCTTCCTATATTACAAACATGGATGGTCCTGTTAGATGAGTGGCACATTCAGCATGAAATACTATTTTTAAATCATATTTATTGATCTTTTATAAATCTTCTTACTTCTCCCAGGGCTCAATGGGATCCCCGGGAATAGCAGGTTTATCTGGAAAGCCTGGTCAAGTGGTAAGGGTGCAGACAAATCTCCAAAAAGAAATTTAAAGCTTCATTCGCTAAAAATGGCACAAGAAATGTAATAAATGTTGGTGTGATATTTCCAGGGAGAAAAGGGAAGTATGGGACCTCCTGGGCCACCAGGTTATCGAGGAGAACCTGTACGTATACAACTACGGTATTCAGAATCAAATCAGAGCATGCCATTATATGTTGTGTGCCATTATAATGATGTATAAAATCAATTTCTCTGATTTCAGGGCCTAACTGGGAGAGACGGAAAGGAAGGATTTCCAGGGACACATGGTCAAAAGGTCTGTTTGTTATGACATACAAAACAGTATGTTACAAAGCCCATTCAGGGATTAGGAGAAAAATGGAAGCATGAGATTGGCTACGCATGCACATTCTTAACAGATTTTGCTGTTCCCAAAGTTGTGTTGTTGATGTTTGGCAACCATGGAAATGTAGTCATACAGTACTGGTGTCCCCCGTGTCTTTTTCCAAAACCCATTTGACATCTCTTGTAAGCATCAGAGGCGTTCTCCACATTTTGGATAGATGTCTATTTAATAAATCCAAGATGAGATGTAAAAAATATGTGACAAAGTATACATGGGGCTTTGGATGAAAATAAATGTGTTAATTATGGTTTTGTTTCTCTAATGTATAAAGGGAGAAGCTGGGGCCAGTGGGATTCCCGGTGTCGATGGAAGAGAAGGCCATCCTGTTAGTCGTAAACAGACATTATTCATTGTGCATGTTTGGTATTTCATACGCTGTTTGAGCTGTTGCTATTACATCTTTACTTGGACTCCTAGAAACTGAAGTTTGCATGAATTAAATATGAAATGTGCTGTCATATTGAGTTAACTTTTATTCAAAGCAAGAAAGAAAAATGGGAACTTTATGTATGTGGTGCTTTCCATTATGGTTTTCAGAGTCCTTTTCATACAAATTGTAGCTGACATTAAATAATAGTGTAAGTAACAGATAAGTAAAATAGGCAAATACAGTACAAGGGCTGATTTAAATGGATCACACAGATCTGCATAGTGTCTTTTACTGCAAGACTACAGTGTGTTAACACACTGTCAGCAGTACGGAGAGTACCCCTGACAGCCAGTAAATCAGGGGTATTTCCCCTGTAGTTCATCCCAGGATAACCCTGTTATGTAACAAACAGGCTCAGGCTATAATCTAAGGCAGTGAAAGTAACTCATCGAGGGAATGCTGTGGTGCTCCGGCAAATCTGTTTTAGGAAGAAAGTGTTTCAACTGGGCACCAATCCCACAGATCATGATTATAAGTGTTGTCCAAAAATTTGTGATGGGTCTACAAAAGATGAGTCAGTTGCTCCACAAGGCTGTAAGCCATTTTTCCCCACTATAACAATAGAGTTAGCGAACGTCTCCACAGAGACAGGATTAGTACTGTACTTCCTCAAGTTAAAACAAGAAGATAGTGCTTTAGCGATAGGGGATTTCTTCACCTATAGGTTGAGTAAGAGTGTTCTGGGTGGCTCTATCTATATTTATGTCTCTCTGCCTGCCGCCGTATCTTTTCACGATGCACATTTGTTACCAACTTCAGTCTGAGGCAACCACTAAGCATCTGCAAACATTTATCTCAGAAAAAAAATAACTAAAACAAAAAGCTAAAGAGGCTTTCCAAGATAGTTTTGCTTCATGTGTTGAACCACATAAAACCATTATTTTAAAATTTGTATCAGCTTTAGTTTTTTGTCCGGAGTTCCTTTTGAATATCAACTACTTTTTATATTATTGAATTTATCAGTAAAACATGTGTGCATAGTTCATCTTAGGATCATACAGTTTGACATAGTGATGAAACCTTTGTCAGTATTCTATTACTGCACAGAACCAAGTTGTTTAAAGAAGGACATGCAATTAATTTAGTTGTAGTGATTTTATTTACATAAAAAAATATTAGCAGAAATTTGGCCTCAAAAGGCTCCAAGACCATATTTCTCCACTTTTCCTGTTTACAACAAGCCAAGCGTAACTGGGGAGTGTAAAGTAACATTTTGGTAGATATTTCTTGCTGCACCATGGCAGTTCAATCAGTTGTTTTTTTTATTTAGGACACAATGAAGGTATTATTTCACTGTGAAAGAAAGTAAACTGGAACCTGTTTTTAGCATCAGTTCAGAAAAACTGCATATTAAAACATACCATTTCATTAAAAATATTATTTCTATTTACACCTGCACATAGAGACATTACTCAGGATTTAATTAACAGACAAATAAAAACATTACAAACAATCTCATGTCATGTGTTTTTTTCTCTTAAATATATTTTTTCTGCAATATATTAAAATCAGTTTCCTTGCTCCTAGGGTATGCCTGGATTGCCGGGAAATGCAGGCCTGGATGGGCAAAAGGTGAGCTCCTGACTAGGTAACAAGTTCCTAATCTAAATGCAACATATGTTTTGCATCATTCTTTGTGATAATGATTGACATAATCCTCATTTAAGGGGGAAGCTGGTTTGCAAGGACCCAGGGGCTTCAAAGGAACGGATGGACCACCTGTAAGTTAGGGCTGTTTGTCTATAGGTTCAGTACACACCAAACTGTTAATATTGAATCTGAAGAGTTGCTAAAATCATTTTGTTTCCTCCGGTAGGGTGAGATGGGTTTACCTGGTGCACCTGGTTTAAAAGGAGCAATTGGACCCAAGGTAATCATTTGTCCTGTTAAGAATTTCCCTTTGAGCTACTTCAAACAGCTGTAGTGTTCATGATGTAAAGCTACAATTAGGTTAACAGATATAATGACCGACTTTTATCTTACTAACAGACATCAAAAAGATTGAATGGATTAACTGTACACTAAATATAATGTGACTTTATCCCTCTCCACATCCTGGGGCCGTGAGTGCAATGGTTCAGATTGTGACTCAGAAAAGTCAATAATGCCGATCAATCCACACAAGCTAGCCTTAGCAACTGACAAGCTGCAGGCCGAGCCATGTCTTGATTTAAAATTAAGTCCAATCACAATGTGGCGCAGTTACTGTACTGCTAACAAGTACAATGGATCAGTGCAGCATGATGTTACATGACATTACATTCCCATGCCCTATATCATCAAGCATATACAAAATGCATCGCAGTGCACAGTGTCATTAGTTTTGATTAGGTTAAAGCTTTTTAACCGCAGGGTAGATTGAAATACATAGAAAGCTGTTTGGGTCAGCAGCATTGCATGTTTTGTTTGGTCACTGTTTTATTAAAATACACTTTGCACAAGTAACAATCCCTTGGCCGTACCGGTGATGCTAAATTAAGCGATGATCCGAACCTACTGCTTTCGTCAGTGGAATTTTAGTGGAAATGTAAGCAGTCTGGGCTTTTCTGGTCTGGACGCTCTGTCTCCTAATCACTTTTCATTAGCTGATCTCCCTTTAACAAGCCAATGTGTATTGGTAAATGGCACACAAGCGAAAATCTAGTTTATGGACAGGCAGGCAGTACTTTGATTTTATGGCTAAGCTTCAGACTGCAATTACTGGGGCTTGTTCAACTGGAAAAGAAAGCATACGACTAGACACAATTAAACGTTAAGCTGCAATACATCCAAACCTCATGAAAGTATGCTGCAGTCCAGTCAGTAAAATGATGTGTTTTGGATGTTATTTCATTGTATGTTTTCTGTAAGACATGTTTTATTTCTTAATAAAGGGGAATAAAGGCGAAGGTGGAAGTCCAGGTATACAAGGAATACCAGGGCCTGCGGTATGTTTCCATTTAAATAATCTAATATGCACCAATATTAAAATATTGTGCTTAAAATAAAATACAGTATTTGGGGAGTTTTTGTGTCCTACAGAATATAAGTAATGTGTGCTCTCGTTTAATGATTGGTGTTAAAACAAATACTATTGAAGGGGAGTGCAGGAGAACCAGGAAGTGCGGGTCAGCCGGGGCACTCAGGCATGCCAGGCCTGAAGGGCAGCAAGGTATTTCTACTATAATTTCTGCCAGTGACTAAACCTCTATATCAGCAAGAGGCTTACATCACAATCATTGTTTTTGTACATTTGTGCAAAATATACTTCAATAAGATGTTTTAGTAACTGAAAGTAAATAATCCATGTCTTTATTTTTTTATCAGGGACAAAGAGGAAATTCAGGAGAGAGAGGAGACACGGTAAGATTTGACAGGAAAAAAGTATTTCTTGGTCAAACAACCAAATCATATTGTGCTTGTGTTGACCCCTGTAATGCCAATCTGAAATAATAACTCAAATTGGGTTTGGGAGCACATCACCAGCTTTTAATAAATGTGAGATCAAGATGGCCACAGGATGGAACTCTAATAATTGTTGTCTCTAAGTAGTCTATTATAATCTAACCCTAACCCTAATCACTGGAGGAATATATTGCCCTTAAATCATTTACTATGGAAAATATTCAAATTTCAAGAACCCACTGGACATTTCCTCATTTCTCACACTGATTATGGGTTTGGAAAACAATCATGTGTCAGCTACATTTTGTCTTTTAGAAGTATAACTGGATATTTGCCGTTCTGCTGACTTCCAAGATGGTTTTCTCCATTATGCGGAACTGGATCAATTTCATTACATGAAAACAAAATTAAAACTCTCATAGCCATGTAATCAAATCTAATGGGTGTTAACCTGTTGCATTTAAAACACATTAACGCCCATAAATACTACAAATATTCATCAATCATCATGTTTTAAATTGAGGTTTTAACTTGCGGTACTGCTGCTCATACAGCAAAGACCATTGCTGAAACACTGCTTTCATGATGTTAATCTGAAATCTCATTTTCTTACCAGGGAATGAAAGGCGAAAAAGGAGAGCATGGTCGACCGGGGGCACATGTGAGTGTCTTTCACTAAGCTAAAATTGGACAAAATTCAGTACACAATCAATGGATTACTTTCCTGAAGAATGGTCCTTGCTTGTTAGTTTAGTAGCGGTTCAAAAACTGTAACTTTGTTCTTAATGTAAATAACGCCACCATGTGGTCATTTATTAAGCACTAAGTCTTTCCTTATAACTCCTGAAGCATGAGGCCTACCAGCAAAATGATGCATCACATTTTGTGGCCCTGTAAGGATGATCCATTCACCACTGTTCTTGAAAGCCAAATGACCATAATTCCTGAACATATGCAGGTGTAACTATAACCAAAGTTAGGCATGTAGAGTGACACTGCATAATAAATTTTGGTTCTGTTTAGCCAACAGGGGGTGCTGCAACAGCTTTACCCACTCAGTGGTCATGTGTCTGCCTTGCTTAAAATTTCCATCCATATTAAAACCTAATAATTCCATTTATTTAAGAGTTTCCAAAATTCAGCAAGATTGTCTTTCGCTGTGCATTTTGATGGAGATCTTGAGGCTGATTTTCTATTATTACAAAATACACTTTTTTAGGATTATGCAGTCTTGTTGGAGACTTTTGCTGTCTAAGTGCTTTCCTGTTTAATGACTTATCCTGACTTTCACTCAGGGCTCTGTCGGTCCAATGGGACTAAAAGGAGAGGTATGTTAAGCTGAATGCATTAATCACTGTATCTCCATCTAACATCAATCGTTGTGTGTATTGCTAACATGAGGGTGGTATTTTTGCCAGAAAGGGACAACAGGGGAACCAGGACAGAGAGGTCAAGAAGGTCAAGCGGGACGGCCTGGACAGATGGGTCAGACAGGGCTAACTGGTCCCAGAGGGCTGACAGGGAACACAGGTCTACCTGGCCCACCTGGACCTGAAGGAAGATCTGTATGTGTGCTACACATTATGCAACAACTTTAATGTGTTTTTGTATGTTGTTATATCTGATAACACAATGGAGTAAACAATCACTGAAAATACAAATGATCTATCACTTTTCATTTCAGGCAAGTGAAATGTCGGACAATCACATTCGGCAAATCTGCAGAGAGATTCTTCAGTGTGAGTATCACTACAGACTGAATGATGATGTGTTTCTGTGTCTTTTCAACACACATCTGAAATCTTTTCACTGTCAATTATCGTAGCGGAGCTGCCGTTACTGATGCTGGGCAACCAGCAGACTAGCTGTACCAGATGTCAAAGTCGGCCTGGATCTCCTGGTCCTCCAGGTCCACCTGGGTCCCAGGGACTCAGGGGTCTTCCTGGACTTAGCGGCTCCAGGGGACAGCCAGGCCTCCCTGGTCGGCCAGGGCACCCTGGTGTTGATGGACTGAAAGGTAAAGCCAGTGTCAAAGTCAAGAGTCAATGTTACTAAAGCTGCTTTGCAGGATGCTCAAAAAAGTACACTTATGTTTGTAGGAGAACCAGGTTTAGATGGTGAGAAGGGGAGTCCTGGTCGAACTGCCACTGGAGACCAAGGCCCGCCTGGTCCGCCAGGTGAATAACGTGACTGATTGTTCTGTTTTGCTAATCATTCAGTGTATTTACAGAAATCCAAGTGGAAGTTAATTTGCAGGGGTACTTTTAAGGAGTTTTGATATTTAATGCCACCTGTTACTACTGTGTCCTTGATGATCACGGCTTAGTACTTTATCTCTACAGGTCCAATGGGTCCACAGGGGTACAGTAGGCCAGGTCCTCCAGGTCAGCCTGGATCCCCTGGTCTAAATGGAGCAGAGGGTAAAAGAGGTAATCCTGGCATCCCTGGTGAGCCTGGGGTGTGTGATCCATCCATGTGCTATGGTAGCATGATGAGGCGGGATCCTTACAGCAAAGGGCCAAACTATTGACGTAATGCAGCGTCACTGCAGGCACCAGTCTGGAGCTGATGTGGAACAAACAGCCATTCTCAGGAAGATCTCATCTATACAGTTTTTCTCTATTGTGGAAACAAAACGGACCTCTTCTAACACCCTTCATGTGATCTTAGACAGTCAATAGAACTAGATCCCATCACATTTTCTCCATTGGTTTGTATTATTATTCACGTCTTTGAATATTCATTGATGTTTTAGTGCTGAAAGAATTAATAATTGGTTCCATTTAATGTCTCTCATTTGAGCACCTTGAACTCATGTACTAAATGTATCTCTGGAGCTCTCTCGTGCTGGTATATTTCCCCCATATTGCCCCCTGGTGTTGTTTTGTTGCATGTTGCTCTCAAAATTTTCACTGCACATTGGTTGGTTGCTATATGTTCCATTAAAAAGACAAAAACACATAAATTCCATGTTCAGTGATCATAAATGATGTCTGAAATTGGCATGTTTCAGCACAAGACTGTGAGTTTGATTTCCTGTAGCTGATTATGAGGTGCTGTAAGCCTGTGTTCCTAAAGCCTTCAGTTTGACTGTTAAGCACTTAACTCTTTATGAAAACCTTTTATGACTGCTAATATTCTGTATCACCCAAGATAAATTAACCCCCCCACCCCCAGCCCCCCAATCACAATACCCATACATTCTTTATTTTATTCCAATTGGGAAGTAAAATGTTTTCACTTTACATCTATGAACATGCTGACATTTTAGATTGTATGTCATTCATGTTCCCAAGGCTTACCTTTCATTACTGTAGGTATTTTATTGTTATTTATAAAAGAGTCAAACTGTGTATTTCAGCAGTGACATGTCGTAAACAGCTTTTGTAATTTTATTATTTTGTGTTATTATTTTGTATGACTCTTTTTTTTTTACTAGAATTAAAATATCTTAATGATTTGTGAACTTCTTCTCTGCTTTGGGGCTTTTACATTTAAGGTTTATTTCAGGACTTCATCACATCATCAGTCTCATCTTTCTGCTGGCAATTGTTTGACTTTCTTTTGGCAGTGAGGTGTACTTTCTGCTGGCAATTGTTTGACTTTCTTTTGGCAGTGAGGTGTACCTGCTGTGAATGCTTCCTTTTTTTTTTTTTTTTTTTACTGCAAGATCAAAAAACAAAGTGAAGTGCGATGGAAACAAAAAAGAGATCATCACCTGGGTATTCCTCTAAGGACACAGCACTTGGAAACTTGGATACAAGTGTAGCTCTGGCTTGAAAATTTCAGGACATGGTGTGTGAGAGAATAATACTCCAGAAATAATAATTAAAGTGTTGTAGCATTGTACACTAGATGGCGCTATGTGGTAACATCCCAACTTGTCCAGGAGTTACTTTACCTAAAAAGGAGCTTCCTTTTTTCCAGCTTGGACAGCAGCCACCCATCACATGGAAACCTCTGACTATTTATGTTTTTAATTATCTCAGCATACTTACTTTAACATATTGTTTACGTAATGCTCCTCTGGGAGCAGAGCTTTCTGTATTAAGCCGCTTTGCTTTAAATTAACTTGTCTTTACTCAAAGTCAACTTTGATAATTATGAAGATGGAAAACATTGTAGACTGTGGAGACCTGCAGTGGGTCTCTAGTTTCTAACACTGAATTATTATCAGTCTTTGTCTTATTTTTCTTCCTTGATCTATTCCTACATGGGAATTATGTACCGTAGTGTCCTTTTAGGTGCACACACATTACAAGCTCACTTGTTTGTTGGTGTGTTTAATAAAAAAATTTTTTTTTTTACAGCAGTGGATCATGTTTAAGCCCTTTGCAGTATTAAAAACAGGATCCTTGTTGTTGGTGCTGCTGAATGCATCTGGAGCCCTCTCCTATAAACACGCGGACTTCAATAAGTTGAGGTGATTAAAAGGCTCTGTCATTATTCTTTCACTCGTTAAGACGGGCTCTCGAATTTCAAGTGTCTCCTTTTACACTCCCGAGCCGCCACATTCATCATGGGACCGGGCTGAAGTTTTATTGCGGCCGCTAGAGGTGGATGCAAAAACAAAAGTTGAGTGTGGGATGGACTCAGAGGGCAGCTAGCCCTAATACACTCTCAAGGGGGGGAAGAGGGAAAAAAGAAAAAAGAAAAATGTGAGCCGGGGCATGAGTCGAGAGCTCCTCTCTGTTCATTTTTGACACAGTTGAATACATTTCATCTACTGGAAACTCCGGGTTATCCCTCGACGTTATGGGCGTACCTACGTGTTTCTGCATCACAGATGAGTAAGGTGAGGGACGGGGTCATATCTCCATAAATACTTGGTGTGCGCACAGGCTTTGGATGGACCCTGGAGGAGTAAATACTGCTGGAGGAACCTCGCGCACAAGAGAGGAGCGGCGACTTTTCTGCAAGCTGATACCTCATTTGTAAGAAAGGCTGACTGGTAAAAACAAAAAAACAAAAAAAGAGAGAAAAGCCTCCTCAGTTACCACCGTGAAAGTTGTGGTGCCTCTGTCTAATATGGAAAGTCTATGATTCCGTATTGGCAGAGATATACATTATTTTATTTGTCTCACAAATTGAGTGCGATGTAGTTCAACTTCACACCCCAGAGTGAACTACTTGTCAAGATGACAGCGCTTACACCTTTGAACCGTGCTGTGCTTGGACTCGCGTGGAGCTGCTTGAGTTTTCTGTCCTGCGCTCATTGCGGGTTAAGTGACAACCATGTGCACTCCAGTTTTATTTACAGGAGGTTGCGCAATCACGAACGCAGGGAGATCCAGAGAGAGATCCTCTCCATCCTGGGTTTGCCTCACCGTCCGAGGCCCTTCTCTCCCGGGAAACAGGCGTCCTCCGCGCCGCTTTTCATGCTCGACCTGTACAACGCCATGGCCGTGGACGAGGAGGAGGGGGTGCAGCAGGGCGCGGGGAAGAGCTTCAGTGCCAAGGCTCAAGGGCACTCCAGGAAAGGTTACTACAGCCCCCAGCATGCCGGGTACTCCCGTGTGGCGCAGCCTTACCGCGCGGCACCTCTGTTAGGCCACAGCCCCGCACTCACCTCAGCGCACGACACCAACTTCCTCAATGATGCGGACATGGTTATGAGTTTTGTCAATTTAGGTAAGTGGTATTAAAGCGGGCTAAATTCTCTGGCAGGTTTCATTAAATTAACATTAAGCAATTAATATAAATTTGAGTGCAGGCGATGTCTGTTTTCAATATTATATAGAGGTGCAACACTTTAGTCTTTAAATGTTACTCTTCATTTTCATTCCACCCACTTCAAGGAAGAAAACAAATTAATTATATTATATGTTATTAAAGAAATTAATGATGATAATGATGATGCTATGATTCGTATTTTGACTATGTGTTCTTGATGAAAAGCCTCATTTTCAAAATTATCCACCTCAGACAAGAAACAGAAAAATACTGCAGCATGAAATTGATATATTGCAAGAGAAAAATTTGACCTATTTTAAATTCCTTAATATACTGCATTTCTCTGCCTCTGTGTTGTGGTATCATCAACACGTGAATTTAGCTCTGTCCAAATATTTAACACGTTTTGTTCAGTTAATCTGAGGGTTATGATGTCCTAAAAAAATTAACTCAGTATCATTCACAGGCTTTTTTTAAAAATTATTATTTCTACATCTGAATGTGAATATGAACATTTTCAGACGTCAGTCATCATCTGACCTCTGAGGTGTTCAGTTGCTTCAGCCTTGTGTGAAATATTTCTTATTTAACAGAATTAGGCCCAAAGTTTTGACCCTATCAATTTGTGCTGCTTTCGATTAAAAAGCAGCTGATCTGTATAATGATTGTGTTTGTTCAGTAGCCGTGACCCTTAACCCAGCAGTTCAGAGCAACTTATCAGATGACTGTCTGACCTTGAGAAAATTGGTCTAAATGATTTCCTGTTGTTAAAGGGGGAGTGATATTGACTGATGCCTGTGTATATTGAGGTTCTGTCACTACTTGAAAGCAGTAGCTCTAGTCTTCATATTTGTGCTGCATTTATCATTCTTTAATGAGAAAATATTAAGCACGTCACATGGAAATTTACGCCAAATGAAAAAATGATGCAGCGTTGCAGAATCCTGAATGGATTCTAATAACAAATGACCATAAATAAACTTTACATAATGCTGTAGTGTTAAGGACGTTCTTTTATTAAATATCGTGCAAAACATTTCAAAGTGAATTTGTGTAAAGTTGCCTGGAAGTATAATCCCTCACCTTGGCCTGAGCCCATCTGTTTCCACTTACCACTATAGCAGGGCATGTACACTGTCAGCCTTGAAAGCTCTGCTCTCGTTCTGGGGACTGTCAGTGAAGTGTTCAATGGGGCTCTGTCTTTATTACAGTACACTCAAATATAGCTACTGACCTCAACTGTTTTAGAAACGTCTATGTAGCATTTTGTGCGCTTACTGTAACCATTTGAATGTTCAATATATAAATAAGAAGTCAGCTATTCAAAAATACACACACACACGCACATACACACATGAGATTGTATTAAGGAGAATGTAATGATGAAACACACCAGTCATTTATTAATCTGTTTAACAAAATATGGTCCTAGTAGAACATGCGGCTCCCGGCTCACCCTTACCATGGAGTGAAGTCATTATTATTGAATCTTTAGCTGTTTGAATGTTAGTTAGTTAGCTCCACGGCCTCAGTGGCACTTCTGCTTCAGATTACTGCCCGTGGCTAATTTAATGGAACACGCTCAGTGGGTAAAAGTCAGACCTGACCTTTAAACTCTTTGTGCTAAGTAACTGCAGGCGTTCTCTCTCGATAAAATATCAGGGAAATGCACTGCATGATATCACTGCGGATGTGACTGACCTCAGCCACATGCCTTGTTTCTGCCACCAGACAGGAGTGTGGGACAGTCACTATAGTATTGTCCAACTATCTTTTGTCAGCATGTTCATCATGTTGACACACTGAGGAGTTTTGATGGGGTATTAGAGTTACTGAGGTGAATTTTTTTTATCTAGAAAAAGGGATACAACGCCTGAAAAATTACGCTGTATATGTCTTTTTATTTTCTACATGGAGGAAATATATAAAATAATCATACGTCATAACATTTTCAAAAATGACAGGCCTAAAATGTGTTGCTCATTATAGTAGAAATATTTAGTTTCAAAGGTTAAGGGTTATTAAATGCTCTTACTGCATTGTATGAAACCTACAGGAGGTCAGTATAAGGTCAGAAATTAGGTCAGAGTAGACGCTGACATGACGTTGAAGAATCCTGTCTGGTCTTTTCTCTCACTTGAGGAGCAGACGAAAGTGTCTTTAATTGAAATCAGCCTGTTTTTCTTAACTGACAGCCCATTCATCATGGCCAGAGAATGCAGTTAGGCACACAGTAGAGGGCCTGTCTGGGAACTGCTACCTGTATTCAGTTGACTGATTTAATGAACTGGAAAGTGCTTTTGTTGGTAGTCAAAATGTTTGGATTGGACCTGGAATGTAAAAGAAGATGTGATAAATTACTCTTTTTCTGTGTGTTAATGCTGGCATATTTTCTCTTGTGAGCAACATACACAGCAGTTCAGGAGTTGAAGTCATATTTTTTGATCAGGTTTCCTGCCAGTAAGAATGAAATTCATCATAAAATATTTTCTTTCCCAGTGGAGAAAGATAAAGATTTTTCTCACCAACGAAGACACTACAAGGAGTTCCGTTTTGATCTGACTCAGATCCCAGATGGAGAGGCCGTGACTGCTGCAGAGTTTCGGATCTATAAGGACCGCAGTCATTCCCGCTACGACAATATCACTCTGAAGGTTTCCATCTATCAAGTCATCAAGGAATATCAAAACAAGTAAGTACAGAATCAACCAAAACTAAACGTTAGAGCAGTGGTGGACTGTAACTAAGAACATTTACTCAAGTACTGTACCCAAGCATAGTTGTGAGGTACTTTACTTGAGTATCTCTATTTTCTGCTGCTTTACACCTATAATCCAAACAATTTCACAATTTTGTGTTTTTTTACCACATTACATTTAACTGACAGATATAGCCATTAGTTACTTTTCAAATGAAGATTTTACATACAATGACCAGCTTACAAAAATTGCATTGTGATAGATTAATTATTAACAACAAAGAACTTAAAATTAGCTCAACCAAAAGAAATTGAGGAAATGCTAATTCAGCCAAAGACAGGGGTTCAAAGATTGATTAGAAACTTAATGGAAACAAGTAATAGATGGACCAATTTGAGTCAGAAAACATGACAAAGCATTGTTAATAAAAGTGGCTTGCAAGAAGAAAAATAGATTCTGAGATGGCACTCACATGACACTGACTTTAACCCGAATCAATTAGAAGAGATGAGCTAATCAAGGTCTCCCTTCATACTGGACCTTTTCTAACCAAAGGTCAGCGACCAGCTGTGAGGCACTGATGAGACTACATGGCTTGAACAATGGCGACTTTTTAAGATTTCTTCAGGTACGTCACGTTAAAAAAATGTATTAGTGCCTACAGGGTGAACTCAGGGCTTAGAATAATCGTAGGACTTTTTAAGGGACTTCAAGGAGTTAAAACTAGTTAGCGCCTACACTGAACAAAAAGGGAAAGGGAATCCAGCAGTTGCATTCTGGAGGAAGTCTGGACAAACTATTGCGAATTTCAATGGAAGACATCAAGTGCAACCTCTTGGAGAGCGTTTGGCTGGAAGAGCCTTAGCAGATATTTTATTACACCCGTTCAGCAGTCTCAACACTCAGAATCCTCAAACTGTTAGAGAAAATGTGACTCCTAGGAAGCAAACCATTATCACTTGTTCTGGGTCTGTCCAAATGTAAATACTTTCGGAGGATATTTGGGACAATTGATTTCAGTTGGGATGGACTACTCTTTAGGTTTGTACAATCAACATCTACAAATATTAAAACAAAACACTGGTTATATTCAGTGCAGCTGCTAGAAAAGCAATCTCAAAGAAGAGGACTGGTATTATTAATGAAATCTTTGGAATGGAAAGACTCACTTTCTCTGTGAGACTACAGAAAACTAAATTTTAGAAAAATGTATATTGCCCTTAAACATTTAAGTCTTTGCAATTTCTCTCTTCTTAACCTGTTTGTTTGTTCTATAAAAATTGAAAAGATAGATCACTATCTGAAATCCTGTTAAAATGTGATTCCAAATGAAGGAAAAAAATAAGCTCAACCAGTTAATACATTAAAATGTTGCTTTTTAATCACTAATTTTAGTCCAGTAGGGCCCTTCAGTCGCTCTATGAGTACTTTCACATTTGATACTTAACTACATTGTGGTGCAAATACTTTCTAATTCTACTTAAGTCAAACTACGAGTACTTACAATACACAAGTCTGAGTGATATTGCTATAAAGATGTATTGTTTCACTGAGGATCAACAGATACTGATGTTTGAGATTTGAAAGAGAAATCCAAAGTGAAAACAAAAAACAATATAGGCTGAGGACCTGCATCAAACCTGCCTCAGTTATTTGTCATGATGTGAAACTCAAAGCAGACAGCAAACAATATCTTGTTTGCAATTGCAAATTGAAGTAAAGGAAACAGAGATAGTTGTTAGTTCACTGGTAAAAACAAATAATGTCTTCCATCCAGTTCATCTTATTTTACAATGAAAAAGGCAAATAATCCAACAGCTATTGTCTTGCGTGGTTGAAACTTTCCACTTGCGTAGAATGCCCTTCTATCTCCAACTCTGTTCTCCTTCATTCGCACCATGTCTGCCTTACAAATATAGTTCTCGGATAAAGAGAACTCCATTAGCAAGTTGGCCACTTACGAAGCTTGGAAGGTCCATCAGTTATCACTCGTCTTGTGTTGCCTGCCAAGCTGGCCGTGTCCCAGATGAAACCATGAGGGCCTATGTTTGGGGGGGAGGGGGCTCCCTCGGGTGCTCCCGTGGTCACTGTTATGCCCACCACCTGCCTGTCTTAACAATATTCCGGAAGTTTAAACCATGACATAGCTGAATACACAAGGGTGTACTTAAAAGTGGGCCCACATTTGCTTGCCAAAAATGTGTGTGGGTGATTGAAGAGGAGATATGGCCCTCCTGGGCTTTGAAAAGGTCCAAGTCAATGGACTCTGCCATCTTAAAGGGGAAGACTGCTCAGTTTAAGTTTTCACACACGTTTTCATGGGGAAGAGTGTGTTTTTAGTTTGTGTTCACAAAGAAGAACAATGTCAGAAAACAATACTGGAATGTGATTTGTGTGCTTCACTTTTAATAAACTTAAAAAGCCAGAATTAATTCATATTATACTGTACAAGTACTATTAGTTTGTAAAGCCATATGCATGTGTGTGTTATTTCTACATAATCCACGTGTGGATCAATTAAAGAGTGGTTAAGTAGCAAATTAAAACCACTTTGCTTGGACGTTTAAGATAGTGATCATGTATAGTAATAGCAGCATGCTAAAGTCCAGCCAGGGACTTTTGTTGCCCTCCATCCCTTAACTTCTTGTCAATACTTTAAAAAAATCACTTTGTTAGGCTTAAGTTAACATTGCAGTCAAAGTTAAATAAGTAAACTATCATTCACTACTAATGTGAGTTTGAGATTGAACTCAAGATTCTGGTGTTAAAGGTCCCCAAAGTTATTTTTACAAGCAGTCTATCTCACCAGAACACACTGTGTGTATCGTTGAGGTCTAATAAAAGTGCTCGATGCATTTCCTTTCTTTTAAAACATTTCCAGAGCCATGTTTTGCTTGCTAGCAGTTTTCTTCTTCACTGCCCTGGCATATTGCAACATTTTTTGGTGCTTTACTGCCACTAACTGTGGACTGGGGAAAACATTGACCTTGTGCACATGAGCGGAACAAGATACTAACAAAACGAGGCCCTCTTAAAAACATAATTGCTTCCTACAGTATCTCTACAGTATTCGTGGGCAAAAACCCTTCGCGTAGAGTCTGACTCTAAAGGTCAGACAACTACGCACCAATCTGACCTCCTTTCACTCTAGTATATCAATGTCACACTGTGTCTTGCACTAGTACTGAACTTTGCTACTGGACATAAATTGCTAATGGAGGATCGTGGCATATGAACATAATTTGCAGGAGACAGACTTGTCTAAAAAGAGGAGTTACGTCTATCCACTCGCGTTAACTCACTCTCTGTGGAACAGTACATCCAGTAATCATAGAGGCAGGGTGGGATAAAAAAAATTTCCTCTTGGATATGGCTATGGTAATAGTGAATACTTACCTACACAAACTAAATTATCACAGGATATAAGCCTAATCCTTTTCAAAGAGGAAGTTCAGCAGTATGTCACTCATAAGGATTAACCTCATGTGGAGTTTTATTACACCTGTAATAAACACTTGAATAATTCCTGAACTATTGGGGCCACATGGAAAATCTTGGTTCTCTCCGACCAGCACCATGTAACCACAAAAAATGAACAGGCGCTGCCTTATCCGATCTGCCACTTGAAAGGAATCCAATGCAAATTGCGAAGTGGGGCTTTTTCAACTCAGGGTTGATTGATGCCTTATGTCAGGCTCATGTTAAAAATACACACAAGGGCTGATATACATGATTCATAACTCCTGAAATGTTTTGCCAATCAAATAGCTGAAGTCTTGGCACACGTTTTCCCACACAACTCTGTTTATTACACAGTCACAGCTACTTCAACAATAGCAATGCCGCTTTCTTTTATCTTACTACAAAGTTGGAATAAAAAAAAAAAGACTTGTATTCACCAAATCAGAGAGAAGAATGTTTGGTTTCTAAAGGATAAAAAGAGATGAAGAAACTAATAAAAGCCACTCAGATTTTGGCTTCTGCTACAGAGTTTGAGCTGAAGCATCCATTTGTGATCACTCAGTGATACCTCGTTTATCTGTTCCAGTCTAACTGGTTAAGGCCTCTTGGATTCAGTCTAAATGCCCTCAAAGAAGCATATGGTTTTCGGTCTCCCATTAAAGCTATGCAACATTAAAGTGCACAGACAGTTTTTATTTGGTCTAAAGCTTAACACACTGTAGCACTGAGGTTTTGTAATTTGTTTACAATGCAGCAGTAAAGTGACCACATTCATTTCACCATCTGTTTGAGCAAATGTAACACGCTCTGTAACACAGGAGTAATAATCTTGGAAACTGTATGTACTGGCGTGCACAATTTTAAATGCAGATTGTTTAATGCGGATATTTTTTTCTTACCTTCAGAGATGCAGAGACATTCTTGCTCGACTCCAAAAAGGTCCAAGCGTCTGATGGGGGCTGGCTAGTGTTCGACATCACGGCCACCAGTAACCACTGGGTGATGAACCCACAGCAGAACTTGGGGCTGCAGCTCTGCGTGGAGACTGTAGATGGCAAGTGAAGTTTTATAACAATTTGACATTTGTTTCCCAGATTTATCAAGACTGTTGTAATCAAGAAAAGGTCAGGAAGTTCATCTTTTGAGACAATCCTCAATGTCTGCATTTGATAAAAATCTAATATTTTCATTGACTTCAGGACAAATGTGACTTTTATGTCTGTCAATTATTTTCATTATTTACAAAAAATAAATGGCCAAAATTCCACAAAATATATCATTGGCTTGATCTGGCTCAAGCTAGTATTTGTAAATGTGCTGAATTTCAGAATCACTCTGAAAGAAGTCATAAAATAATAAAATGTTAAATTTTCTATAGTTTTATTTTGAAAGTTTTATTTACCTTCTGTTTTTCAAAGGACGGAGTATCAACATAAAATCTGCAGGAATCATTGGGAGGAATGGGCCCCAGTCCAAACAGCCGTTCTTGGTTGCTTTCTTCAAGGCCAGCGGGGTGTTGCTTCGCTCTGTCAGAGCTGCTGGTGGGAAGAAAAAGAACCACAATCGCAATAAATCTACTAATCAACAAGAATCATCAAGAGCACCGAAAACAGGAGGTATCTGCACTTTTACGATGTAGTTCAGATGTTAGGGTAGATTTTTAATAATTTACTTATACACATCCCATCTCTTAATTAGATACAGCAAAAGCCTGCTAAATCCACCAGACTAACCTGCTTAATATCCTGAAACAAGATATATCCACAACAACGGGCCAGCTAAATAACTTCAAATGAGATTAATAGTCCCCAGATGAGATTCCCACTAATTACGTCAAAGACATAAAGTCTGTTTTCATGATATTTAGTCAGTTCACAGTTTCGACTTTAAATGTGTATATTGTACATATAGTGGGCATATTGCCATGAGCACCTTTCTCAGTTCTGCTAGAGGATTAAACCTTTTGCTTTTATGACTTTATTTCTCTCCTTTGGTGCTCTGGAATAAACCTTACATGTTTAACCTGATTGCTGGCAAGGTTCTTACTATGTCAGTCAGTATGATTTTTGTCCTTGCTTTCATATTGTGGGGTGTAATTAACGTGGCAGCCTGGCTTTATGCAGGGTTTTAATATTAATCTTTAGCTTTCTTCTGCAAAATGTTTGTTCCTTTGAAGGATTTTCTTCAGAAATGCTTCTGGAGGCTAGAAAGCAGATGTTTATAAATTCTGTTTGAATTAAAGGAGATTTTTTTTTTCAGCATTCAGGTCTGATCTGCATGTTAACAGTATTAAACTGAAATTACTGTGAAGTGTGAGAGATTGCTAGTAGTGGGAGGTTGACAGATATGTGCAAAGTGGCACAGCCCCGTAATGCTCTGTTCTGCATATCTCATTAATCATGAATTATTTCAAGGAATAATTAATGACTAAGTTAAGGTTTATGGAATACTACAACCCTCATGGCTCATTTGCCTGTTGTATAGATTTATGACCATCACACACTGATGTGGGAAAGAAAACACCTGTAGCTCCAAAATCAAGAATCTCTTGTTTTTTTTAATAATACAACATTTGTAGGAAACAATTTATCACAATAAAGTAGTGATTAACAGGACTTTAGGATCCTTTGATACACTAAGTCTGTATTTATCGACTGCATATTTGAACTGAATGTGTTTTTATTCAGAAGACTTTTATGCCACTGTTGTGCTAACCTCCCTATAGTAAGCTGACAAAAAAGATATAAACATTCTTACTTTCTGTTATGATTAATAACCTTTTATTTTATTTTTCAGATTACAACACAAGTGAACAGAAACAAGCCTGCAAGAAGCACGAACTTTATGTCAGTTTTCGAGATTTAGGCTGGCAGGTAAGGCACAGCAATAACACAATGAACAATACATTTTTATTGAGATTATAAGGTGACACCAGGAAAACTCACCATGTGTCATAAATAAAAGAAGCTAATTTTGTGTTAAGGATTGGATCATTGCACCTGAGGGCTATGCTGCTTTTTACTGCGATGGTGAATGCTCTTTTCCACTCAACGCACACATGAATGCAACAAATCATGCAATTGTGCAAACCCTGGTAAGTATTCTTCAGCATGTACGGCAATAAAATCTATTATAACCTATCATAATGTTCTTAGCAGTTATACTTCATTTGAAGCTCACCACTGTTGCAGCTCTTTTAAAACGACTTTATGCTCTCCTTTACAGGTCCATTTAATGTTTCCTGACAATGTGCCAAAGCCATGCTGTGCCCCAACCAAGCTCAACGCAATATCAGTACTTTACTTCGATGACAGCTCAAACGTTATCCTCAAGAAATATAGAAATATGGTAGTTAGGTCTTGTGGTTGCCATTAGTGGCTGGGGGTAACTTAATTTATGCTATTTGGTACGGGAATCGCTGGAAAAGACATCTGCTGCAGGTGTGATCTGATGTACAGTATTATGTATATAAAGTTTTATTACCTAATTTATTTTCTTCTTTTTTTAAAAAAATAGCACTGAATATTGTGATATTTAAATGATTAGAACAAAATGTTGATTTTACTTTACACCAGTTATCATTTAACTTTTGCGTCCGTTGGCATATACTCTCTTAGTTACGTCTGTATGATAACTTGTATGAGTTATTCACTGGAGTCATCATGATACATAAGGTCGCTTCCCCTTCTGCTTGTTTTCACAATACACTTGTGTTATAAATGCTCACTGTGATATGTAGAATTATACTTAGATGTCAGTATATGATGTGTTTTTATTCATGTAGTTTGTTTCCGTAATGAAACAATAAGTGTAAATGGCTGATACATACAGAATAATGTCACAAAATGCAGCATCACAAGTATATCTGATAAATAAGAGAGACTTCAAGGTGATGATATTAGTGCTAACATCACAACTTGAACAGACTGTCGGAAATTTTGAAAATCAAATTGGATCACTGGGAAAAAAAGGAAGATTGAGTGTTCTCTAATCTGAACCAAACTGCTTAAAGCTGTTTTCAAGCTGTCACCGTCTTTCAGCACTGATACCGTTTCACCTTTTCCATGCCAGCTTTTTTTTTTTGTAAGAGTGCGCGTCCTCAGAAGGGGATTATGTCAGTCTGGAATGAAAGTCTTTTATAAACACTGTTTTCACATTTCTCTGCGGACATTGTCATAGCTGTACACGTCCTTGCTCCACAATAATTCTTGCTCACGTTTGGGGAAAGTATATCTTAATGTAAAATGCTGTGTATTTTAATAAATATACCACTTGAAAAGCTTGTCTTATCTTTTGTCTTTACTTGACCTCACAGCTTTTTCTTCATCCATTTATCACCCTAAACTATATGCACAAATGGATTTCACCTTGCAGATTTTTCTCCCCTCGTCCAGCTGCAAGTCCTCTATTCAAGTTGTCTTTTTATATTTCTGTTTGGACTTCTGCAGATGTTTTACACACCTCTGCCGGACTACCGTCTCAGATTTATAAATGTTTGACAAGTATGATATAAACTAGGGGTCCACCCATGGAGCCTGTTGACATGCTCTTGGGGAGTGGTAATGCTAGTGGTACAGTGCTAGCAATAAAGCAGTACTGTGACCTCCAAAGATAGCCCAAAAGGGTGATTATCACAGGGCTGCAAGCAGAGAGAGGTATATCATTTTGTAAGCAATCCCTTCCTGATTATGGGGAAAGATAGCATCCATCACATGATTTATGTGCTGTGTATGGCACATCTCTGCTTGCTTGCATTCTCGACACTCATGTTTTGGATGTTGCCATCTGCTCACAGCTTCAGATTCACCCCTGGAAACACAGTGGAGACCATAAACTAAACTTAGCAAGTGTTGTTGCATTTCCTCTTCATGCGGGATTAGTAGAATTTCCAAGAAATGCGAAAGTACGTGCTATTTCCAGAGAAGTACTCTGGTTTGCGGGTATTTTCAATAGTCTTGGAAATCCAGGGATTAGGTTAAGGATTAATATTTATTTACACAACTGTGTTGACCTTCGCTGAACACAGGATATGTACTGTTGCACTTTTTCTCCCCCTACCCTCCTACTTTTATAACATTTTTTTTCTCTCTGACATGGCAGAACATTGAGTGACTGTATTTCACTTAATTAAAAGCAGTGGCTGGCCTGCCCAGATGTTATGTGGGCTCCATCTAAAAGGAGTGTTGACATTCAGTGAATAGAAGAGGCCACCTGCTAACTTAACTCTTGGCTTGAGGGGTGATTTGCATTCCTGCGGCCTGTTGCCTGGCATGATTACTCCTAGCACTTCACAATCCCATCTACTGTTTAATATCATGGATTCTTTCCAATTCAGCTACATTTCTTCCTTTTTCTCTGCTATGAATGAGCTCCTATTTAGGTTCTCCAAAACTACGCAGCCCTCTCGACAGCAACCCCCAAACCACATGAAAGGAAAGGGTAACAATTGCCATACTCAGGGCAGATTAATATAGTGGCCCCGTTCTCCTCTGAGACCCCTTGGTCAAAAACAGGCTGCAATGAGTCAGCCTTGACATCCATCAGATCAGCACTTCGAGTGGCCATTTCTCCAAACAGGCTGGAAAAGGGTCACAACCTATTGCAGTTTACTTTTCATGAAGGGTTTCGTGTGAATTATTCATGCATCATGCCCTCAGGTTTATAGTGCATGTCACAACATACTGTTGACTTTACATAAACACGGTTACATAATGTCAGGATGTGTTTCCAGGTGCTGATATTAAGGCTTTTTTTTCTACCACAAACATGTTTATTCTCTCAACCTGATTGAGAAAACAGACATGTCCATGTGAGCGGCTGTTAAGAACATGTTCTTTTGTTCAGCATAAGTGATATATTTAGTTAGGAGAAATCATCTTGAAGCTTTTAACAGGCCCGGACTGGCTGCTTGTCAAAAGTCGCAAAATGCTTGATGATTCAGGTCATTTTATCTAATCTAAACCATCGCAAGCAGGAAATACATTAGATACAAATGCCGCAAAACAAAAACAAAAAAAAAAGCTTATTTAACAAGCCACTGATCTGGTCAGACCACCAACCAAGGTGTTCGTGCCACAGAGGCCGCTCACAGATGTGTTCTTATGTCCTCAGAAGCCGCAATATTTTGTCGACTGCAATGCCTAAGTCATCCATCCTAAGTCATTAAATAGTCTATAAACTTCTAAGATTCAGAGTAACTCAAGATAATCAGCACCAGTTTCCAAGTATGTGAATGCATGCAACAAAAATGTTTTAGAAATATTGAAAGAGAAAAGTATCTTTTCCTTATTATAGAGAGGCAACCAAGACTAAAAACTGCACTTGTTATTTTACCCGTGCATTTTTCTAAACCTCCTAAAGGCTTACAAGCCTTGTAGGATACTTACTATAATTTCCTATAAAGACTTATTTATAGTGTATTTAAAGTGTTTTGAGGAGTTATTCATATTGTAAACATTTTGTATTTGAAATGAAAATCAAATGTGTCCAGTAGTCCATGAAAGTAATGTAGGATTTTACACTAACATACCCATAAACTGTAAAACTAAACATTTGTTCACAAGCTTAATGGAGTTTAATATGCCAGGGACTGTAATGACACATTCACAATTTTGACTATACAGTCAGTGCAATGCAGGCAGGTTAGATAACTGACATGATGCTTATTTTCATCACATTTCAGTCAATCTCATACAACTACAAACCATAACAGCTATTGTTCATTTGGTTTAGTAATTCCATGTTTCATTGACTTATCCTCTGTTAACCAGAGGTCTTTTTCTTTCTGTGGCTCAGAGTTTATTTTCAAAGTGTCACCTTGCAGTCCATCCACAAGGCAAGTGAAATTGTATCTAATAAAAATGTTGTGCAGTTTACCTAATTCATCTCCCCACATATGGTTCTCCTTATTTGTATTCTGTGGGTGGGCTATGACTTCCATACAGCTCAATCAGACCCTCTTGAAGAGGGAGACCATATGGGTCACATTTTTACATGTTGTTTGGTATGACAAGGCTGCAGCAGGACCAGCGAGGAATGTGTCCCGACAGAGGGCAACGCAGAAACACCATTATGTTTGCTTGTTATTCACATATGCACATTAGCTTCCCCAGCCGGAGAAGAGAGAGAGGTTCTGAGTTCTTGGAGTTACAACAGCCTGTTTGTGAACTCAACTGTCAGTTGCCATTACCATTAGAGGTGGCACCTGTGTATTTTAATAATTCCTATATTTTGAAATCTTGTAGTTTTAGTGTGGATTTAATACATGCATTAAAATGTATAGATCAGTTGAATTTCATCATTAAATACTTTTTGGCAGTGCTTTTCTGAGACGATTTAATAAATAAGTATAAATTTAAAAATTCTCTTACTTTGTACAACTCCATGAAGTACTTACGTGCAGTTGCGTTTAAAGTAAATCCTGATTGGGCTTTCCATTTGATTTTTTTTTATTGCATGAGGCATATATTAGACATATTTTCCATGGGAATTGTGGGTTTGTCTCAGGAGAAATAAAAGCTTCTCACGTGCTATGCAGTGCTAACAATGTCTGCTTTCTTCTTTGTGCAGGTTAGTTATGTCCTTCTGTCAGCCATCTATTCATGTCAAAGAACACATCATATAAAAAAAAGGTTTTAAAGGAAAAACACAAACCAAAGCAGATGCGCAGGATATTAACCTGTTTCTGAGGCCAAGGATGTCTCTGTACTGTGTTTATCATGCTGGTTTACTGTATCACCAAGTGTTTTAATATGCTGCCAAAATGGGGTACATTAAAAGACTCTGGGCATATCTGGGCACAATTATGAACTAAGGAAAGAAAGAACAAAAAGCAAGGCTGGAAAAGCACAATTCACTCAATAAAGGTAAACCTTTGTGATTAAAACCTGCTGCTCTGTTGTTTTTTAATTGAAAACACTAAAATCAGTTTTTATCCAAGTCTTTAAATTTAAGGCACATACTTAAAGACAGACAGACAGAGTTAATCATCATCACTGCAGTAGCCAAGGTAATTAAATGTATCTAGCAGTGTTTATACTGTAGATTTGAGGTTCACTCAGAAGAACTGCAGCTACCGCTGTGTCTTAGTAACCTTTCTGCAGCTGATTAAAGAAAGACAATAGCACATCTTTCACTATTATTTAAATAAACCTCTTGAGTCAATAGCTCTTGGATGTGTATGTTCAGAGGTCTAAATAATGCAACATTCTTTGGTTTAGCACAGACTTAAATTGAGTAGATATCTCACAGAACTGGATCCTGGGTTGCTCAGAATTAAGAGTGAATATGTCACCCAAAGTCTGTCACTATCTGAAGGTTATTTTTCAGGTACTTTTTTGTAGCAACTGAAATGTGTTCATAGCACAGATATTGAAAGCTAGTGTAAAATGTCTGGTCAGAGGTAAAATCTTGATGACTTCTTTATTGTCCAGTTAATAATCCAAAGTTATATTTTGACACTATCTTGGCAAATTGAATGGCTGTTTGTGTATCAACTACGGGGAACATTAGAGACCTTTGGCTTCTTTCTTCAAATAAAAAAATAATAAAAAATATTTCTCAAAAATGTAAGGCATCAAAAATAACGTGCTCAGCCCTGGACCAAAATTCATTTGACCAAGTTGACCTTTATCCTGTCATCTTTTCACCACCATAAAAAAAACTACAACATTTCTAAAGAAATTTTGAGTGTGCCTGACTCTGGCCCCATCATGCCCATACATTAAATAGCTGTTAGTGTGTGTGTGCGTGCTTGTTTCACAGTCAGGTTTGTGGTTGCCAAGCAACCAGGGCCCTGACCCCTGACCCCTGAGAGATACAGAACATCTCTAAATGAACCCCCCTCGAACTGGTGGCCACAAATGCCAAACGGTGTGGCAAAATGACTGTGAACATCTTCATCTTGTCGACCGTAGGAATGCAGAGTTTCAGTGCTTGAAGTTAAAAATTGTGACCTCGGGAGAGAGAGAAAGAAGACACAATCTCTAGTTCGCGAACATTCTACCAATACACACCCATTCATTTTTTTGGCTTGGTTTTTGGCAATTTTTGGCACAACTGTTTGGCGAAACGCTTAGAAAAGTCATAGCACACCATTCCCAGCCGAGCTAGTCGTTTTGATACCTTTTTTGTGTATGTGCGACCAAAACTGCTCCTGGGATACGTATGAATAATATATGCCTTGCAGGCACACTCAATAAACAAAAACATGCTGCTGGACCAATTTAGACAGCAAATAGAGATGTCAACAGACACCGCTTAACCCGGTTCAATTGTATTCTGGCTGTTGTAAATTTTTGCAGTAAAATTAAATTTCTCTCCCACCAACAATATGGATACATAGTGGGAATTCTCTATACTTTATGAGCCAGACGGAGACGTAATCCAGCCATGAAGTCCTCTAAGGTGCAATATAAAAATCTGCACAATAAATATCTGACTGCTTAGAAACATCTGCCTGAATGTATCTGTGTTACCTAGTGTGTAATGAAGAAAATAATGAAGACTGTAACATGTCAAAATGAATTATGCCGTTATTTCGCAGCCAATCGAATATTAAGTGCAGATGATTTAATCACACTCATTAAATATAGATTAATGTTCACTATTCTGAGCAGGCGGGTGCACCGAATCCCACAGCGTCACTTTAAGCTGCATGTGCTGAGCCAGAGAAATTGCATTTTATAAATCAATGCTCAATAGCCATGATCATGTGTGGACACAAACCTAACACACAGGTCAGTGGCTTTTGTGACTAAAAGCCACAGGGCGCTCTGCGGTGTGATTACTGTGAGGATAATCTTTAACACACATGCTGTCTCTAAGGGGAGCTGTGGAAAGTTGGCTCAAAGTGGCCAGCCTTCCTGAACAAACTGTAAGGTAGGCTGCTGTTTTTTGTTTTTTTTTTCATAATGGCTTTACGTTTTATTTTAAGAAAAGTGTTTGGGGTCATTTTTTCTCTGCATGCATGACTAAAAATAATGGAATTGAGATGGAGATGCCTTTCTCACACAAGAGCAAGACTACTTTTTGCCATAATTATTCATTCTTTCTCTCTTTTTGTTCAGCTTGTCTTATAAATGATTCAGTTTCAATTATACACCACCAAGTGGTCTGCTGCTGTAGGACTGTGTGTAATTATTCTAACTATATATCTTAATGAACCCTTCCATCTTCTCCAGGTCTGGAAGACGATGTCATGATTATTGCTTTCAGTGTGATGATAAGTGTGCTATTCGCTCAGCACCAGGACTCTCTTGTTGTTACAGTTCAGTTAAATCCATGATGTAGAAATTGAAGCCGGATGGAGGTTGAAAATTGATTTAATCTGGTTCCTGTTTTCTTTCTTACACTTTGTTTTCAGTATATATCTGAGAGCTTAAAACCTCTTTCATGCCATGCCGAAACCTGTACTCTATAAAATACTGTTTTTCACATCTGTTTCTTTCTTAGTCCCCCCCAAAAAAGACAGAATAGCTTCTTTCTTTCATATGCAACTTTTTCCAGTTCAGAAACATGTTGTGACATTTGCACTGTTTTACTTTTATTTAATATTTTGAAGCATTCATCATCTGTTTGGTCTCCAAAATCCTCATGTATATAATATATTGTTCTCAGGAGACAGCTTACAAACTAGCATGAGACATCCCTTTTCCTGTCAAGGCATATCTGTTCGCCTAATCTACACAAATGTAGAGAGTATTGTTCCTTTACTTACTACTTTAACATTTTTTGTTACTAGCCTAATAATTACACTGAATTGACATTTTGTTTTTACTTCATTATTCTACCGTTTACAGTGAACAAACTGGACATGAGGGCAGTGATGCTTCTGATGCTAATTTGTTAATAATGCTGTGATACAAAAACCCACCATTTATTTGATAGCCAAATGTCCTGAAAATCCTCCATCCTGTGCACAAGACAAGACCTAATTACATTAAAAGTACTTTGATCATTTGTTTAATGTGTCTCACATTATGATTGTACTGTTTGTATGGCAGAATTTTTTTTTTTACGTTTTACACATCAGTTTTGGCTTGAAACCACACCCAACTTTTAATATTTCTCTGATAACTTGCAAAACTATTTCGCTTTTCTCACAGATGTCAGATGGACTGTTTTTTGGGGTTTTTTTTTGTAAAATGTCAACTCTCCCTCTACTTACATACCATATTTAACTTTAAAGTTTCCACTCACCTGCATCACATTGATTCCTAAAAGCAGGAAAGCCCCCGAAGGCCAGTTCTTTAAAGCGACCTTCTGCAGCTGGTATTTGTCAAGATAAACCGTAGCTGCTGTGTTCCCTTGAAAAAGAGAAATGTTGAAAGGCCGGTTAGGGTTAATCGACTTATGCAGTTATCACTGATTGAAAAAGAGATGTTGACAAAGCAACTTTTCCTTGAAAAGTTGTCATTTTTCTGGCAATAGACGGCAAATGATGAATTACACGTGTTATGGTGATATGACATCACATTTCTCAACCTTGCTCTATGCTATGAAGAATTATTACATTATAATTAGTTCCATAACACATTCATTTATAAGCTTCTACATACAGTATTTATACCTAAAAGTGTGCGCCATGGTAGCAGAGTTATTATAATAATAATAAGCACTAATTTAGTGCTTCTGCAAAACACGTTTTTTATTATTTCCAGGCTCTGATGCCTTTAAAGCACAGGTTTACAGACATCTGAAAAGAATTTAAGGCCCAGTGGACCAATAACACCATGAAATTATCTAAAAAAAAAAAAAAAAAAAAAAAAGAATACTTATTTTCAGGCAAATATAACAACAACAGACATTTACTTTATTAATTTTTGTCAGAAATAATGACCAGCACTGATTTGTTTTATTGTAAAAGGCTAAATAAAATTTTGTTGACAATTAGATTTGTAAATTCTGTACTTTGAATTCCAACCATTGACGCCACTACACTGTTTTTCTGTGTACAAGAGGACCATGAATAAATGATCAGAGGCAATACACCAAAAGACATTTTAAATTTTAGGGGGTGGCAACTGATAGACATCAACCTTGAAGTCTGCTACAAAAAAGGCTTTTTCAGGGCTGATCATATGAGTCGCCCTCCTCCCCTGAGAGGGAGGTAGAGGTCTCTCATCACAGAGCAGTTTAGTGTGGTGAGATGGTTGAATGCTAGGACTTCATTAAGCCCCTCTATTGTTAACATCTGGGTTCAGAAGAATGGCTCTTTCTCTGGTAAATGTTGCCCTGGCTTAACAAGGGATTTTATTACACCATGCAGTTGACATTGGCAGCAGTGTTACGTCTGGCAATGGAAACCCCTCAACTGTTTAGGTCACAGGAGATCAATCAAAGCAGCCTGTTTCCCCGAAGCCTTCAATTCTCACTAGAGCAGGGACCTGAATGTGTATCTAATCTTGTTGTCGAATCGATATAAAACATCAGCTTTGAGGCTTTTCAGTGAAAATGCTTCCACGGTGAAGAAAGCACTCAGAACTCAACCAGTTTGTACATCATTTGAAGCAGATTAATGTTCATACAATCTACTCTTTCTCTGTAGTCCCTTTTTAGGATGAATATATAGTATTAAATCCTTCCTCACAATGCTTCGACAAGAATTCCCAGGCTAAAGTGCAGCTCTAATCTCCCGTATCGCACCATTTGCCACTTTGCTTCACACAATTTCCTCTCTCTCTCTCTCTCCCTCTCTCGCTCTCTCTCATTCTCCATCCCCCCCTCCACCCTTCTCTGTTTTGATCCTCTCCCCGGTAAGGATGTGGCTGCCATGGCAACTGCTGAATCATCCTCCACCGTCTGCCGCCGTTCCTCTAATGCCATCTCTTTGTGCAGCAAGGCCCTCCATCATCCAGGCCTGTATTAGCATATTGATCGGACGGCTTCAATTTGCTATATTACTTGCAGCAGCCTGTGCAGGGTAGTCTCGCAGGACACGGGAGAGGTGCAGCAGGGCTGAACAGCAGCCATTCGGATGGGCAACGTACCCACTACGGTGAAGCACTGCCTGAGCTATGAGCAACTCATTCAGGACTACCCATGGCTTAGACGCTGGCTGCTGGAGGAAAAGGTGGGCGTTGGTTTTCTTGTTTCTAATCTGCTGCACATGCTCTGCCACATGACTCATGACAGAAAGGAGGCAAAGCAGCCTGCCATTGATGACAACACTGATGCTGCTTATATAATGCTCCTCTTTAGTGAAATCCGGCTCTACTTTCAAATATTATTATATTTTTAAGGATGCATGGGAGTCTCTCTTAGTAAGAATGGTAATTTTGTTTTCCTTTTTTTTAATTGACTGTATGTAACAAAAGATGCAGACTGTTTCCTCTGTGTTATGTAACTCCACTGGGCTTCCTCAGGCGGATTATTTGATGTTTATGTATGTGGACAAACAGGGTTCTAATAGTGGTTACACATATCACTCACATACTACTCACTGATCACATATTAAGCTTGTATTAATTAATAGATTTGATATTTACATTTAATCAAATCTTTCAAGAAGCATCTAAAATAATGACACGGGCTTGTAGCTCATTGTTTTGTTTTTGTAGCCTTCGTATTTCTTCATGTTTCTTCATATCGTATTCATGTTATGTAGACTTCTTTTTTAATTTGTTACCCTCAAATAGAAGCAATACTACAATGTAAAAGTACTGCATTACAAGTGAAAGCCAACAAAACATACTGTAGACAAAATTTACATGAAAGTACCTGAAATAAAAGTACTGTGTTACTGATGCTTTAACTTGCACGTTAAGTAGTATTTCATTGGTATATTTGTTGGAGTAAACTGGCTGAAATGTAGTGGAGTATAAGAATAAAGTATCTCATATGGTACTGCTCAAGTAAAGTACATGTTTCTCAACAACGTAAAGAACAAGTACCTTGACAGCACTTAGGTACAATAGCAAGCTAGGTTAGTGAAGTTTAATGTCCAGCAAGCTAAAAACGCAAACAGATATTTCTGTCAGGAGTTGTTGGAGATTAAAAGACGTGGACCCACATTTGAGATAGTCAGAGAAACGACTCCAAATGATGTTGACGTTAACCGTTAGCAATAACAGGTCAAAGAGCCGCCATGTCTGTTAACTTGTTTTGTTTCTCTGCTTCCAGTGGACAAAAATAGTTTAGATAGTTCAACAGTTTTTGGTCAGCTTGTGTTTTTAAAATCACTGTTGCTCAGTCTAAGAATTTAACTTCATACATTTAATAATCTCTAATATGTATGAGCTTTACATTCAAACTCAAGGGCTGTTTCTTCTCTAGAATTATGAGGTTCAGGCCAGAAAAATACCCTGATCCTCAAAATATCCCCTGTGGTTTGTGTGGAGTTACCCTTACCTTCTTTCCCCACTCTTTTCTCTATGACACAGTGTCTCCTGCAACCTAATGTCATGACAGGCTTATGTTTTGGTTCTCAGGTTTCATCTGGCTTTGAGGTAGACAGTTGTTCATGTTAGAAATAACATGTCCTCAAGCATCCCACGCCTAAAGGATGACTTACTGCTTGTGTTCAGAGTCCAGTTGAGTGGTATTCATCTCTTTATTCTCTCCTTCTGTTTCTCTTTGATATTTTCCCCAGACCATCACAGGACATGAGTATCCAAAGTTTGTTAAAGTAGTTGAAGTTGGGCCGAGAGATGGACTTCAAAATGAAAAGGTATTTTCAAGGTCATGAATCTCATTTATATTTATTATATATGCACCTTGTTTTGTATTATACATTATCATACTGGGAAACTCCCATTTTTCTTCATCTTTCATGCATAAAACAATCACATATGGGTTGTGTGCCATAATTGCCAGGAGCATATGTTTCACATTTACTTTGAAATTGAATAGGAAAGATGACAGGGCCTCTGGCTTAGTTTTCTATGCTTAGCCTGTCACTGCTTTATCATTTCCTTATTGCATGCCTGTAGTTTTACAGATTGCACTGGATGCAAAGATAATTTTATTTACCACAACATATAACTGTGAGAAATGTATATTTTGCGAAACCTCAAACTGTTCAGCAAGTGCAAGATATACGGCATGTAAGTATAGATCGTAATGTGATTGGCAGGCAGCATAGCTAAAATAAAATCTACCATATATCTGCATGTTTTACCTCCCATCGTGGGTGGAATCAAATCCAGAAAGTGCTGTTTCAGTTTCATTGTCCCCCAGGAAATTGTTCCGACAGGGGTGAAAATCCAGCTGATAGACATGCTCTCAGGAACAGGCCTGTCTGTGATCGAGGCCACCAGCTTTGTCTCTTCAAAGTGGGTACCGCAGGTAATAACTCTTCTTTGTATACAGCAAAAGAGTGCTGAGTGATTTATTGGGCTCTCTTTCTTTTCTGCATGAGCAGTGAGGAAAAATCTGCTCCTCCAGCATCCTTGTTGGACCCACAGATGCTTTCGGAAAGAACACTTTGAGATATTCTCCATAAAGTCGACCTCTCATTTCCTGTCATAAATTATACCACTATTTACTTGTGTTTTGTTTACACTGAGAAATGTGACTTGAAAAAGTGATTTTGTCCTTTATGGAATCTCTGCTGCCGACAAGCATGTGAAAACATTTGTGCAGGATGATGTTAAAGGTTTATTTTTCTACATCATATGTTTTCTCCCCCTTCATTTAGATGGCAGACCACACTGATGTGCTCAGAGGAATCCAGAGAGCACCTCATGTGCAGTACCCTGTTTTGACACCTAACATGCAAGGCTTCCAGGACGCTGTAAGTACTAATTTTCAATTCAGTACGATGGTGTCCGCTATAAACTGTAACTATTTACATATGCTTGTCAATTTGAGTTAATTGTTGGCACCACATTCTTTTTTGCCACATAATTCCTACACTTACGTAAGTGTAACAACCAACACAGTGTTCGAGACTGTTTTACAACCTCATTTTTCTCTCCTCCTCTTTTAAGGTTGCAGCTGGTGCTACTGAGGTGGCGGTGTTTGGGTCGGCATCTGAAACCTTCAGTAAAAAAAATATTAACTGCTCTATTGATGAAAGCATGCTGAGGTTTGAGGACGTCATCAACACTGCCAAAGAGCAGCAGATTCCAGTGCGCGGGTTAGTATTCTGGATCACAACGAGTGAAAAGACAAGCACTTGACTCACTTTCTGATTTCGCACTGATTATCACATTTATTTTACTCAGTCTGAAAATACTGCAGTTTCTATATGTAGGAGTAAAACACACAATTCAGTAATGATACCTTTATAGCAAACTTCCAGATGTTCACCAAATTATATCTATGCATTAGTAAACCACAAGTCCAGATGGACATTAAAGCAAACCAAACAGAGTGACTGAATATAGTTGAGCCTTTTGTCATTCATAGAACAGGAAGCCACTGCAGCTATAATGCATGTTTGTTTTTTTTGGGGGGGGGGCGGATTATATGAGCTTTTCCATCCAGAATGAATACACAAACACATCAGAACATAAATTGATTAATGTAAACACTGTCACTTTCCAAGTGGCATTTCCAAAAGGCATAGACTCAAGATCTGGAGCTCCACCAAAGTCGAATCACTAATCTGTTAACCAAATCTTTTTGTGTGCCTTTGAGATATCTCACTGACTAACACATGAACAGCCAACATAACAAGGACGGAAAATATTTAAACTGGTGAAATATTCTGCTTTCCAAAATGATTTTTATTTCAGTGAGTGTGTCCTAGATATACTCTTATTCAGCAGCTTGACATTCTCTGTTTCACAGTGAATTTCTGCTGCATCCACATCAATTGTTTTTTTTCCCCATTAGTCACTGGTGTAAAATTCTCAAACATCCTCTTTCAGATACGTTTCTTGTGCACTTGGATGCCCCCATGAGGGATATATTGAGCCTTCCAAAGTTGCTGAGGTAAGATGAACATTTTCATGAAACATTCATTACAGAAAATGTTAATGAATGGTCATTTTGAAATGTTGTCACGTCACTGACACAGCATAATAACATTTAACAGACTTTATAGCCTACTTTAAGGACTACTACTCATCTACTCTGATGCAAAGTTTTGAATAAACATGTTAAAATCTTAAACATTCACTACCTCATTTATTGTCAGGTTACTATCATTTGTTTTAACCATGGAGCGAATTCTTCATATTCTAGCTGTAACGACAGATTGAACAATAAAAAATGTGTACTGTATGTTAGTGTTTAATCCCAAACCGAAATTGAATTATACTTGTATCTTACAGTATATTAGCATTAGCATTTTTTTTACTGTACTATTTACTTTTAATAAAAGCATTTGACCATATTTTCACTGCCCTTTAGGTGGCAAAGAAATTATATGAAATGGGCTGTTATGAGATTTCCTTGGGGGATACCATCGGTGTTGGCACTCCAGGATCTATGTTTAAGATGCTGCAGACTGTGATGAAAGAGGTGCCTGCCGACGCTCTAGCAGTTCACTGCCATGACACTTATGGGCAAGCACTGCCCAACATCCTGACTGCACTTCAGGTAAGAACTCTGAGTGTCTAGTGTGACCAATAATCCCAAAACTTCTACTCCTGCTGAACATAATATTTTATTATGCGATAATGAGTAGCAGAAGAAGTTGTGTGTTTAAGTAGTATTGAAGCAGGAGAAGTGGTAAAAATGATAAAAGTGGTATTATTTTATTGTTTGACAGCAAAAGTAAGACATTAGCCAAACTATGTATCAAGAACATCTTCATACTTCCTAAACTGTTTCAGCTTTGACCCTCTGTACCTTCCAATTGGTGCATGTAGGCTGTTTATTTACATAAAGGATGATTGTAAAAAACTATGAACACACCCAAAAATGCTCATTATAAATTGATTTCAAACTTAGGAAAGGATAGACTGTCCGAGGTGAACAATGTCATTCACAAGAAGGCGTTTAGACACAAAAGACACAAGAATGAAAGTAAATAAGAAGAAGAAAATTACAAACACACACAAACAAACGAACAAGAGCTCAACTTGCACGCAATGTTGCTCATTATGGCAAGACTGTGCTGCCTCACTCTGGGTGAGAATCACTTGAGGCACCTGGTATTTCTGGAAGTTCTTAAAATGAAGTGGAATGGCTCCAAATTGGTTGGGTGGAGAAACCTGTGAATTCAAGGAGGGAGCGTAAAAATTCTGGCAGACATCAAACAGACCTCTTTAAGAATAGAGTGAAGGAGAGATCTCACATCTCTGCAAATTCGGGGAAGTGATGCGGGGTCTCTGAGACAGGAGGAAGTCTGAAAATCTCTTAGGTCTCTCTGAAGAACAGTAAAGAAGACGTGAGCTCTGATAACTCAAGAAGGCAAGACCTCTTTTATGTATAGAAGAAAACATCCTGACCTTTGTGTGAGGGATCTGAAAGCTCCAGCACTCTCTCTTGCAGAGCTTTGTAGAGGGCTTACAAATACTGGCATTGTTAGAAGAGGAGGCCCATTTACCTCAGAGTTGGACATGTAGACTGTCCTCTGTACAAGCACAAGACAGTGATGCATCATCCTCTTGATCCACACACGTCCTCTCATGTTAAATTGTTAGACAGCTTTACTTTCTGCTTTTGCAGTGGCTTGGCAAGGATTCTTTTGGGCACCTTCTCCTTCAAATGCACATCCTTCTCCCTATGATGAATACAAACAGTCTTGTGGAGAGCCACAGGCCGATTATGGATAAATGCCCAGCCTTTGCATAAATCAATGCTGTTATTCATGATGACATGAAGAGGAGCAACCAGATGTGGAAGCAAAGTTGAGGTGGTGATTCTTGTTCCAGGATATCTTTCAACTTCCTTAAGTAACTGCCAACATTGTAGAGATCATAGTATTTTTGAGACTTTAAATCATTATTCCTGCTGGGGATAATCGTATGTTAAGCTGCTCCACATCCATCATTTTCAGACAATCTTTGAGGCATACGTTATAGTACATGTAAAGACCACAAAGAGCAAAAGATAAGTATCATTTATTTTCCACTGGAATCAGGTTTTTTAGGCTATTTACTCCCAATAATATAATCACATACAATATGTGTTCATCTAATATAAATATCAAAAACTCAGAAATCATTCTCCTCTTAAACAAATATTGTCATTTTGAGTGTTATGCTGAGGTGTAAATCCAAATGCTTATCAAACTCATTGTAAACCTGAATCTGCCCCGAGCTTTAATGAAAATGTGTCAGTTTACGACATTATGAATGCGTCCTCTGTTGGGCAAGTATTGAGAATGCACAAAACAAATGTGTAGGTTACAATGGGACACAGAGAAAAGCAGGAACCATCAGTCAACAAGGAAGAGGGGCATTAAGAAACATGATCTAAGCCTCCCCACAAAGCAAGATGATTCACAAACTGCCCACTGAAAAAAAATCCCAGAATCTTAATGAACATAAGATATTTCCAATGGGCCCTTCCATCACCGTACACATGTATTGTTGTGAAAGAAGAAAAAACTTCATGGACTATCACAGTAATATATTCTGTTTCTACGTAACTCACAAAAATGTAATTAGGTTATAAAGCCCAGTGGAAGTACTCTCGTCTGCGTGTTTTTCACCACTCTGCCCGTAGCGAGTGTAAAACTGACATAAATCCAGACATAAAACAGAGGTAACACAGATATGGCTGTATCAGTTCTCTGGAGCACATTGTCATTGCAGAGGAGGAAGCTCATTGGGGGCTGGGTGGGTCAACAGATGTGAGGGGGTCAGCACAAAGGCTCACCTATTCAGTGTCTGTTGGACAAAGCAACTGAGAGCTAGGTGGATAGAAGGGCCCTGGGGGGCTCCTAACTCATCTGTCGCTTGGCTGTTGAACTCTCTGACAATGCTGCGCTTAAAGGCCAGTGGAAAATGATCCTTTCATTCGCTTGCTGCCGAACATGTGATGAATGGTGCTGCAGCTGCAGACCCAAGTCTAGAAACTTTGGTAGCACTTGAAAATATCTGATGGGACCTTTACAGTTGTTTACGGCATTATTAGTGTCTTAATTTCATTACTTTACAGTATCATCAAGAACAACAAAGATCTCGACTTCAGACCTGGAAACATTTGATGACTGAAGAGTTTCCCACCCACCAAAGACAAAACAATGTTAAAACTAACAAATACAGTAATTAGTTAACACATATGTAGCTGGTGGTTTTCATTACACATTGATTTCCTTACATTTTATTTTTGAAATTGACAAATGTAGGCCAGTTATTACATCTTACTCTATTCATGTCTACTAGTATTATAACTTGAGATCCTTCTTACCTCTGTGTAGTAAAAAAAAAAACACATTAAGTGTTAAGTTTTCAAATGTTAAACAAATTATTGCACCAGAACATTTTTAGCATAGCCCTAAAAAAATAGAACACACACTGTGGGGGAAACAAAACACATTATTTACTTTAAAGAAATGATGGTTTGATTTACTCTAATATTGGTGATTTTCCATGGTCCTATTCATCTGCAAAACTGCACCGAAGAAAAAAACCCCCAACAATTTCCATGTGTAAAGTAGCAAATATTTTAAAAGTTAGCTTTGACTTCGGATGGCGGAGTGAAAAAACGCAGAAAGACGGTGAAAATTCCTCTGTGGATCATATTTAGAATGATTCATCACAGCTGCCCGGTGGCCACAGAAAATAATAGCAGCCGGGAATATTTAGCCTACCATTTGCTCACCCATAAACAAGATGGAAATGAAAGATTTTATCATAGCTTTTCATTACTGTGTGCCAGAAGTCCACACCACCAACTGGGAGAGAAATGAATTCCCCCAGCGCTGTCAGCCCTGAGTCACCTCTTTTGTTCCTGATAAAGACATTCCTCAGTCTTTGTACCTTTTTTTTTTTTTTTCAGGAGGTCTGGGGGGGCTTTGTTACAAACCTACTCCTGGCAGGTCACACAATGACAATGTATGTACTTAGATTTCACAGGCTTGGCAAGGAAAATTATTTATGCTTGCCCGCAATTTTGGTGTATTGTGTACTGCTGCAGCTGGAGAATACAGTACAACCTGTTTGTGCTCACACTTGAGTTCACCGCTAACAATAACATTTGTCTTCAGTATTTTCTTTTGTCTCCGTCCATGAGGAAATGTTCAACCATGACGAGCCGTACAGAGTCAAATAACATTTGTTTTCATAATATTTAATGATCTTGTTTAAGTCTGTTGATTAGAATTCTGACCTTTAAGTCCAATTATATAACAAAGAGTCATTTTTACTCTGAAATGTTTTACTAGACAAACTAGGTAAGTTAAACAAAAAATAGACAAAGCAATGCAAAACAAATCAAGCAGAACCATCTTGGTTGTGCACTACATTCCGTGGTTATACACTTAATTCATTTATTAATCAGGGAAGACACAAATTATTTAAGATCAGTATGATGTAAATATCCTATAATTAAGGCTAATTTTCATCTGCAGCTCATGGGAAGGTTGCAACAGACCTGAAGTGTACACACACACCAGAGAAGACCTTTTTATTGTAAAACATTAGAATAGATTGACACTTGTAATATTGTTGTTAAATATTAAAATGAATAATTACTATAGTTAGCACAACGGTTCCCAAACAGTTTCTTTCAGCCAGGTCCGGTGCATTCCGCATGGTCTGTGTCTACTATTATTTATAGATTGTCTAGATTTATTTTTCTTTATTTTTGGCATCTCCAACCAAATGAAAGTTAAATATGGTTTGATTTCACAGTATTTTTACCTCTTACTGACCACACAGCTTCCACCTGAACATAAAGACATAAAATGGACTGATTGTCGTGGTTATTGGTCGTTCTGCGTTTATGAAATTCAGTAATCTATGGAGGAGGCTGATATGGAAGGTGAATGGCTTGATTATATAGCTCAGAACTTTTATGTTCTAATAAATCATGGGGTAAAAATGGCATTTATTTATTCTTTTTATGTTTATTTTGTCTATCTCCTAGCTGTCCTCAAAGCTCTATGCATTCCTAACTGTACTTTGCTCTCCAGTGGCAAGCTTATTTATGTGTTGCTGGGAGGAGGTGATATATATGTCAACAGCGGATCTGTGACAGTTTCTTTCAGCTTCCCAGTTTATGTAACAGTGGGTAAAGCATCACTGCTTCATATCCTCCAGTGAATACACTCTCTCTTTGACGCAGTTATGAAAACCAAAATGGGAGCATGTCCATCTTCAGCCTCGTCCACTCAGAGTGTAGAATGTCAACAAGCTTATCCCAAATCATGCAAGTTTGAAAATGCACTGTGTCTTTACCCAGGAATGTATTGTTTTTATATGGCCACAGCTCACTGAATATGGCTTTTTAACACTGAGTGCACATCTGGTTTCTGGGCAGTGTGAACCTAACTGAGCATTGGCAAGCTCGAGCTGCTGACCACCAATTCCTGCACGATTAGCGTCCAGAGGAACAACGCACGCTGTTGAAGGGTCCGTTTTGTTCCTCTCAGAAACAGTATGCTGAAGACCCCTGGCCTTACACGGTGAGCAGCTGAAAGCGAGAGGATTGGCATGGCAGATTACAACTCTGTGTTTATACTACAAAAAATTCTGCCTAGTACAATATCCTGCTCTGGCTTTAACCAAGGTCTGGAAATCTCGTGCACTGCACACACCGGAGTAGATCTCCTCCTTCTACCCCACCTCCTCCTCTCCCCTTGCCAACACAAACAGCAATTACGGCTGGCTCAGACAGCCACTGAAAGAAGTAGGTTCTTGTCTGGAGAAAAAGCAACCAATTAGCAGCATTGTTCAAAAAAAGGGGGCAATAGAGATTCTTTTAATTTAGTTTGCTTGGTTCTGCTCCATGGGGTGAAAGTCCTTCATGACCCGATGCCACTGAGAGGATCAGCGTGTTAATTTTGTCTCACTGTGGGATCCTCTGACATCTGGCCCTGCCACGGAAGCTGGAAAACATCTTTAATATTCTCATGACGATCCCAGGGACATGTGGAAAACATCCTGAGACCTTAGTCCGTAATGACTGAAAAAATGAAGGTCTGGCTTCATCATTTTTTGGTATGAAAACAAAGCTTATACTCGTGGTTAGGTTATACAATTCCACAGCAAGAACTGCAGCTTTGTTCCTTTATATAACATGCAAATTCAGAAAGATTCAAATTATATATATATATAAATAAAAAACTAATATTCCCTAGGTAACATTTTAAGATGTTTGGTAACCTGTCCGACAAAAGCAGTGAAAATCAGAAAAACTACTGAAAACGCATCATTAATTGTCATATGGAGCCCAGACGTTTTGTATTGTGAGCAGTAAAAAAAAGTAAGAAAAAAAAGCAAAAAAACTTAAAAACTTAAAACTTTCCCACAAACAACTATGATTCTAATTTAAATATAACAAAGGAAACAAAATTTACATTTATCTCTTGCAGGTGTAAATATTCTTATATCTTTGTGCCCCAAAACCACTAGAAGACAGCAACATTTTCAACCGAGGTCATCAGTGAAATAATTTCTGACATTAATGATTATTTGTAGCAATTGCACATTTATGAAGTAATGTTACAGTTCCTGTACTGTTGGCACAGCGTAAAAGGACACCATCCAGCCAAGGAAAAATGTCTTCTCAATGTGGCAAGAAAGTGAATCCCCATGGTTTAAGGGCAAAGTAGTGCTGCAAAAACATGAGTAACCAGGAGAATCAGAAACATATGAAATGTTCTGTTCAGCATTTATAATGTTCCTCTCATATGAACAAGGCCATAATTATGTGGTGCTAGTGGTTTAAGCTGACAAAGAGGATGACTAAGCCATACTGCGGGACATTCTGTGCCCACTCATCTTCAGACATAAGCCCACAGTTCTTCTAAACAGCTGTAAAACACGACCGCAGCCCTGGCAAGGAGCACTGCACCAGGCGGAACAATCCAACAGAACAAGGATCTTTGTTCCTGGATTTTACCTGAGGTGAAAAGCCTGTTTCGAGGTGCTGAATGTCTCTGTTGTGTGTCCTTGCAGATGGGGGTCTGTGTGGTGGATTCTGCAGTAGCTGGCCTGGGTGGTTGCCCGTACGCTCCGGGTTCATCCGGCAATGTTTCAACAGAGGATGTTCTCTATATGCTCCATGGCATGGGCATTGAAACTGTAAGCATGTGTTTATCTTTGACCGACCTGCTGTATTTTATGTCTCTATAATCCCAACAGATCAACCAAACTCACATAATCTTTCAGAGCTCATTTACATAAACAGATCGCTCTGCAAACATACCACTCTGTAAATGTTTATTTTATAATATCAGTGATTTTACACAACTTGCACAAGCCCACAGTGTTGCATGCCCCCTCTCAGGAACAATTTATTTAACAATTCCTACCCCTGCTGGTGAAATGCTGTCACCACAGTTTAGTATTCTAACGCCTGCTGAACACTTTGATTTAAATTCATGAGCCGCCTGCCTTTAAGTGGACACTTTTTTGTTCATCTTGCCTAACCACCATGTAAACATTGCATTTCAACTATACTGCAATTTCTGTTTTTGCAGGGTGCCAACCTTGCCAAAGTCATAGAGGCTGGTGACTTCATCTGCAACGCTTTATGTCGCAAGACAAACTCCAAGGTTGCTCGGGCAAGAGGCAGGACACTGTGATGTGTTTCCGTGAAGAAATATATTTAAAATATCTGACTCCCTTTAAAATGCTTCCCCTATTGTTACTGCCTTCATATTTGTTGCCTATGCTGCCATAATTCAAGTATGTTTGTGTTTTATGATTCAATATCAGCTCTTTCAAACTCTCGTCCTCTATCTTTTAAGTGAATCTTTTTGGACTGAGCTGACATTATGATTAGCTCAATCATCCCATTTTTGGTAATTTATTTTTCGTTGATTCATTTTGGTTATCTTATTTTTTGCTCTGTATGTCATGACATCACAAAAGAGCATGGGCAGACTATATTGAATGAAGAAGAATATAGATTTGTGACAAATGATTGAATTGATTACTTGAATTATGAATATATATATATACTGGCCCTTTTAAAGGCTGGATAATACAAGTATATTTTCAAAATATATTTATTTAGTTTTGATGATTATTACTTTGCATAGCCCAGTGGCCTTATAATATAAAACACAAATAAGAAATTAGTCTGCTTGACATGCTGAACTCAATTCATTATCACTACAGAAACACCCGTGGTCACATAGAAGACTGCAAAAAGTTCCTTCCTGCTTTTTAAATATGAATATCTCTTTATGCAATATTTTCTCCAAAGACCTTTTCAGATTTTCTTATCTGGTCAGATTCTATTTGAATAGAAATTGAAAATAAGACTTTTCTCAAACTACCACAAAAACAGCAGTTCAAAAGCAGTCTCTAAAGAGTTTCTGCCCTCAGGTTCGCCAGATATTGATGAAGAAGTGCCCCTTGATGTTTTTTGCCATTTAAAAAACTTTTACCATGACATAAGCTACTGTGTGGGAGGATCGTATGTGTGAGTGTAAAGTCAAATGTGATTACATTTTTTCATGTCTGTTCTGTCTGTTCACATCCTACTGTGCGTTCAGTAAAGCATAATAAAATAGAAACATTAAAAATGGAATGTCAGACTGAATTTCATGGGATTTTATCTAAAGAAAACAATGAAGTAATAAACGCAACATCTGTTGTGCTTGAATGAAAAATGTTCACATTATGCTGGAGGACTAAAATTATTAAAGAAAAGAAAAGAAAATATTGTGGATCTCTGCCTAGGATTCAGGGTACCTCTGCTTTACTATCCAGCTAGTTCATTGTTAGTGCAATCATTTTATATCCCAGTAGTAAATCAGTCTAATTAGAATGCCAGAGTGAAAGCTGACGGGAGCGACAAAAAGTCTACACTAATGAATAGAGAAGAGGAGAGAACAGGTAGATTTGCATAATCTATTAAAATGTGGTAATTGCTTACCCACAATGGTCCATCTTCATCACGCATGCAGAGAATCTTCCAACAAAAAGTTATTATCCATTCTAATGGAGTCACACATGCTCAGAAAAGATGCATATTCACTTGTCTCAGTTGCGGATTGCTGTGGCGTGGTGTGGTGTAACAGTGATTCAATGTTGTGTCATTCAATCAAACTAGGTTTCCTTTCTGCCGGTAGTGTTTTTTTGTTTTGTTTTTTAAAGCTCATGTACTTCTATCTGGGCCTGTTTCAGAGGGATTTATATTTGACACAATGGGGTTTTGACTCAGACTTTGATGGAAATGAGAAATCTGTTTACTCTCAAGATCCTAAAACAAATTACTGGAGGTGTGTTCACACCCTGTCTTAAGCTTAAGAGAGGATTACCATATTTATTAATGCAGTTGGTACCTTTGCACTTCAGCCTAAAGGTGTGTAACTTTATTGTTTATAAAGCTACATTTCACTGATGACTGTACTAAACCTAAAGCCAAATTTAAAGCAGTGTTTGTATTGAAGGCTAAGAGTCTACAGTCATGTTTGCTGCTCAGTGAGGCTGTACTCTGAGCTAAATGATAACATCAGTGAACTAACATGGTCACAGTAACAATGTTCTCATCCTGATGTTTTGTGGCATAATGTTAACCATATTCACTGTCTTATCTGTTAGCACCTAAACAATGCAATCAATAACTACTACTAGCCACTAAAAAGTGCTTGATGGGCTTGCTAGAAAGGCTGTGTGTTTCATAATAACATGTCACTGCCCGATCTATACTGCGCCCGTGCAAGTCTCAACAGACATGAGAATGAAGCAAGATGGATCACTTATTACGTACTTCAATTGTAAGCTCCAGTGTAATTTTGCGTTTTTAAACTTTCTGTCTCACATTTACTGTATGTGCTTGTCATATCAGACTGCACCCAAACTTGTTTCCAGACTTGTTGCAACCATCATTACCATGTTTCGAACCACTCTGCTAAAATGATCAGTCCACTCATTCGTCTGAAAATGGTGAAAGAGCTCAGGTATTAAAAACTGTTACAGCAGGTTAGGAGTGTGACTAGGTAAATAATGCCTTTTAGCCTTTCAGCCAAAATGCCAGGAGTGTGCACACAAGCTGCCCACAAACCAAGTGATGCAGGATCACGGTGAGGGTGGATGTCACACAGGCTTCCAGATAAATCGTGCCGGCACCCAAACAAAAAAACATTTTCTGGCTAAAGCTTCAGAGCATATCCTTACCTCCCAGAACATCATCCTGTGGGAGGAAAGTGCGGAACAAAGACCTCAGCACCTCTGAAACCCTCACAAGGTTTAGTGTGAGAGGAAGCACAAAGCCCTGAGTGAGTTTTGAGAGTGTCAAGAAGTCCTGGGAGACGAGCAGGTAAAAGCAGAGTGAAAAAGATCAGAAACAGGTTGCAAAGAAAATTGTTCACTGGTCAACAGGATTTCAAAAACTTAAGAGTAGAACATAGCAAGTTTGGAGCCGAACAGAGGAAACTGGAAGAAGAAGGAAACAAAGCACCTTCCATCCATCTCCAATGTGTGTGTTTACCAATGCGGCCTAACAGCAGGAATGCTCTGGCTTTTAACCAGACTTCTTTGTGGAGTTAGCATGTGTTTGCCTGTGGTTGTGTTTTTTACTTACGATCTTTTCCATGTCTGTGGGTTTCCTCTGGTTACTTCCACAGTCCAGACATGGTTTTCAGATGAAACTTTGATTAGTGCCATTAGTTCGTTACCCTATAAAAATAAACATTTTATCAAAACTGTCATAACAATCATGTATATCCATCAAACTTTATTTGTACTGTATAGCACTTTTCATATAGTGCTTAACAGATGATGATGATAATGGTTGCTCCAACACAATATATATATAAAGGGAAGAATAAGGCAATCCTCATTCAATTGTATTCAGTTGGTTGCAATCTCCAAATTTGCCACTAGATGCCACTAAATCTTACACACTGGACCTTTAAGTGTTGAATCATTTGCTCTTTCTGGTATACATATATGATTTATATGTTAATTTTAAGGTACATTTTCCTTGTCCTCTCCTTTCTTTTGTTTTATTTCTCAGTACTGCCGAACACTTTAGATCAACCCTTTTTTGATCCCTAGTGCTTTTTGCTGATTTTTTTCTATAGAGTTTGCAATAAACTCGTTTCTGTCACTGGACATATTTTATTCATCCACTCACATTTGAGTCATTTAAGGTGTGAGTAAGATACAACATGTCAGATGGGTTGAATGCATTGTAATTTTACTATATTATACAAATATAATACTACACTAAACTACACTACATTACATTATGTGTTCTCATTTTGTGTTTCTCATTACTATCATTACTCACCTATAACGAACATTATATATATATATTATATATATATATATATATAATATATATATATATTATATTAAATATATATATATATATATATATTTATAAGATTATAAGCCACTTCTGAGCTTGTCATATGCGACTGATACAGCATGTGAACAAACTGAGACATCAATGTGCTCAGAATTAAGTTTATTATCAGAGCCAGTGGAAGCCTCGAGCACCAATAAATCATCAGAAAAAGACAGGCAAAGAGATAAAGCAATCTCAAAAGTGTCAGTCAGATCAGATTTTTATGTTTCAGTGTGAACATGAAAAGATGCAATTTTCTTTTGTGATTAAAAAGGAAAGCTGACATACATTCAATCATCACAACTGTATTTTATGTGCAACATTTATTACACTCTTAAATCGATTTTCTTGAATACAGCATTGCCATTTAGACTTCTGATTACTCTAATAGCAACAATGATTTTTTTATATATTCTTATCCACATGTGAAAACTTATATTTATGCAACAAACTCAAAAGCATTTAATTAATGTAATCATCGGAAATCATTTTTAATTCAAAAAGAAACTAAATGTGGATTCATTAACATATGAATTGCATCAGAGAACAACAACACAATTGCTTTTTTGTGGATGGTGAAATTTTGTCTTATCTCTTCTTCTGAACATCCTACAAGACAAAAGAAATAAAAGTTTTAATATCAAAGAGACTTATCAAATTTGACATTGACGTAATGTTGATGTACCTACCATATTTTACTGATGACAGCCAGAGGCATTAATACAACAACTCCAACAAGTAGCACAGTTGTAAAAGCATACAGTAGATAATCTGAAAGGAAAACTGTATTAATATCCATCCATCCATTCATTAGTTATAGCCATCCATCAATGCTTGACATTGTGTCAGTGACGGGTACAGCCTGAGCAGGTCATCATTCGATCACAGGGCTGACACATAGAGACAGACAGTCATTCACCCAAACATACACAACTATGGGCAGTTTACATGCTCTTAACCCTAACCTGTGTGTAAATTTACCATGTGGCCATGTGTGACCTTGCTCATATTCATCCATTTCAGGAGGTTTAGAAGGACCGCTGCTACTTTTCCAAGATGTCACTGAAACAAACATAAAAATGCTTTTGAAATGTTTCCAATAAAAACTGCTAACAAAGAAGAAGGCCTGTTATGCAAAATCCTACTTACTGAAGTTCGATCTATTATGAAGTACATTATGAATCATGTTGCATGTCAGTAGATCATCATTGAGCACTCCATTACAAGTACAAGGATAGTGAAGTGCTGTGCCCATGGTGGCCAAGAAGGCCATTTTACATTCAGGATCTGCACCAAGGATAATAGCTGGATCCATCTGAGTGAAACAGTCACCATTTTGAAGTTCGCTGTCACTGCATTGTGCATCATCAGTGCTCCAACATTTGGTTTGGAAATTTTTTAAAAGGTCTCTGATGAATGAGAGAAAACAAGTTTGATTTAGATTGTTTTTCTTTATGTGTGTTTAGGAAGAATACACACAGCACATTCATCATCTTTACATGATGGCAACATTTTTTTCTATATAACTGCCTGTAGATATTTTTATTAGATGTAAACTGGAGATGTGCCATGCTCACTGTGACAAGCCATTATGTGGTAATGTGCCCTAAGCCACTAATTCACAAGTTCACTTGTAAATCTAAATTTCAATTACCAAAACATCTGCAGAATGAATAAACAAACATCACTTATTAATTTAAAATTGTCACTAGAACATATCATCCAGTAAGTGTCCTTTGACAAAATACTAAATCTTAAATTGCTCCAGATGATTAGGCCAACACCTTGCAGGCTATTGCTGTGTGAATGGGCGAATGAGAGGCAGATTGTAAAGTGCTTTGGATAAAAATGCTCCATAAATGCAGCCATGTTTTTCTATAGCTCCAGCTCTCTTTCACTGTCTATTTACAATTTAGTGACGTAGTAGAACTGACATTTTAAAGTAGTTATGAGTGAAATGTCTTCACAGCTATTGGATGGATTGCCATGACATTTTGTACGGACATTCATTTTTTCTTCTGTGGTGAACCTTCGCAGTGCTCTGCCTTACATGCCTGATGAACAGGTATTAGGTATTTGTTGCAAATAACATCACTGACGCAAATTGCCATGACATTTTGTACGGACATTCATTTTTTCTTCAGGATGATTGTAAAGACTGTGGTGAACCTTTCGTGTCATTATCTTCATCACCATTTTAATTAGTTTCAATGGCTTTAATTCATAACCAAATATCAGCAAAACTAATGACATAACATATAAAAACATGTAAACGTTATACCTGCTAAACATCAGTATGTCACCATTGTCACTGTGTGCAGGTTACCATGTTGGCATTTAGTTAGTGCAAACATCTTAAGTCTCTTGTCAAAATATTATTTATCATTTAATAATGTAAATGAATTGCCTGTGGATATTTCATGACCTAAAACATATCCACAGTCATGCAGATTGTTTGCAAGATCATTATAATTCACATCAGCAAAATGTAACGTATAAATGTGAATGTTTTTTTTTAAAATATGATCTTGAGGTAAAGAATGAACTCTCTCTGTTAACTCTTTATGGCATATTATTTACTGTAGCACTACTCCTATTATAGAAATATAGAATAGCCTCATACCTGCAGTTACTGTCCTTGACACAGCGGTTAACTGTTTCCTGACAGATGAAGGCTTCGTCTCCACATGCGCCACTATGCAGAATACTTCTCATATTCACACAGTCTTGATCTGAAGCCTCACACTCACACATCACCAGCATCTCTGCGACATTGCGCGGCATGCTGCCATAGAACTGCTGAATTATTTGCAGACAGTGGTCACGGTCGCAGTGCTCTGCCTTACATGCCTGAAGAACAGGTATTAAGTACTTGTTGCAAACAACATCACTGATGCAAATTGCTATTTGGTCCATGCAGGATCCAACACCATCATAGACTGCAAAAAAAAGAAAAAAGAGAGATGTAGTGGGGGAGTTTTGAGACTAAAGAAACATCACTTTTATATTGAATGTCAGTCAGTACTGCATTTCAAATATAATGAAATGATCACCGTTGCCTATTAAACTGCTTGACTGCCAGTCCGTCACTGATCTCCTCTTCTGCTGAGCTGCTGTAAAAAATAATGGAAACATGAGTCTCCAACAAATGCTGATTACAGTAAAGCCAATCTGTTGTTTATGACACTCATTCTGTAGCACAATAGTGTTCATTCACACAGTACACCACATCGCCTTTGGTAAACAAAAATGTAATTTCAACCATAAATGCTTATCTCAGGGATGACTGAGAATACTGCACCTGGCTTTCGGTGGCATTGTGTGGCCAAAGCTTGTATGGAGTCACAAAGCTCCTCCTCCCAGGCACACACACACTCTTGCAGAGAGGGGAATTGGTCCAGTATAGTCTGGATGGTCATGTTACAAACCTCTGAGCCTTTTATTTGGCACCCTTCATCTTGAATAACACAAACACAAGAGGTGGGGGGCAGAAAAACAGGATTTTCCATAAGGGAGTAAGGTCTCATATGCCCAACAGGTGTTTCCTACGTGCCTACTGTTCTAATGGTTTCATATTCAGATATATACAGGACAACATGAAACGAATTCTCATAACACAGAATTCGATTGACTGAGCAGACATACATTTTAAGGCCAGCCAATGGTCTATTTATTATGGTTATTTATTTAGCTGTATACATTTTTCTCCAGGCTATTGCCTCACTTATTACATTTGAGCCATACTCCTAAAAGTTCAATTTAATTTAATGCTGTCATGTCCTGATCCTCCTGAGGAAATGTAATCGTCATGTCACTAGAAAATATAGGGAGAGCATGTTCCGTTGCCCTACAGCAGAAGCAGCAAATTGGTGTCATTTTTACCCCCACAGATGCATCCGTAAAACGCCCGCTCACTCTTGCATAAATGTGGCATGCCGGTTTCCACAGAAGCCGAACAGTCAGAAGATGGAGACGACATGCTGATGTTGAACATCTGCTGAATAACAATCCCTGAAATACAAGTACATTCCAGTATTTCTTTATTTATGTTGAAAAGTCGCTTTAGTAGTATAGGAAAGCTGAGTTCAATACAGTTATACATATAATTATATACTAATCGATGAAGTTTAACATCCCTAATCGTAGACGCACTTTGGTTGACTGCACATGAATGACTAAAAGACAAACAGCTCTCATTTAAAGTTTTAGTTTTAGTTACATTATATGACAACACGCAGTAACATTAAGATGAATTCACTTAGTTTTACTGTTTAAAATCAGTCACTTTATAGTGACAGTTGACTCACCAAGCATGACTGCAGCTTCCAGACGTATCAGTTGCATGATAGCTGTCATACAGCTCTGAGTGGACAACGGAGGCTCTCCTGTAGCTGATCTGTCCCTCTGGTTGGTGTCAGTACTTAAAAGCAGGTATACACCACCCACAGTCAACAAGATGTAACACATTTACGGGAGGCTGTGCCAGGCACAATGCAATGACATGACACAAGCAGTTCAAGAACAAAACAGACCTAAAAGAAAAGAACAACAAAAGTCTTTTTGTCTAAGTACATGTGTAACTTTTTGTTGAAGGCTCTTTCTTATCTCCATAAATCACTGTATTTCTTTACAGGTACGTATATACCACCGGATTTGGTTGTATATGACTCGAGAATTTAAGATTAAAATGTTCTTTTGCAGTGATAGCAAATATTATATACACTACTGTTTTGACCATGGCTGTACCTTAAGTATATCCCAGTAGAGTGTGTCTGTGTGTTTCCCTTTCCCTGTGTTCCCAATGCTTCCCTGTCTGTCTCTCTGTATCTTGAATTGTGTGTGTGTGTGTTGGCGTGGGTGTTTGTGTGATGGTGTGCGTGTGTGTGTGTGTTGGGGTGGGTGTGCTCTCCCTTCCCCTCCTCGTTTTCCTCACTCCTGGTTCTGCACATCCTGCACGCCTGTCTGCAATCATCTCACTTGCCTCTCAACAGCCCCTCAGCTCGCAATATATCTACACCGGGTCTTCAATCATTCTTCCCCACGTTGTTGTTTCAACCTCAGTAGTATAGCTACACTCCTGCACCAACTCTCAGTGTGTATTCCAAGTGCTTTTCGATCTTTGTGTTTCATATTACTTACCTGCCTCTCTGTGTCCCAGGTTCATCAGCCGCTTGTCAGCCTTCCTACTTATGCCCCTGCCTGCCAGTCAGCATGCCCTCCTGCTCAAACCAGCCAAACTCCTCCACTCACCCCTGCTGCTGCCGGACCCCCCCTAGCTTCTGCCCCTCATGCAGATCCTTCTCTTTTCTGTGATTGAAAACGGTGCATGGAAGCCAGTTATGACCTCTGATCTGATGATTTGAAAAAAAAATTGTGTCAGTAGTTTTTGTTAGCTGTTTTTGTATTACTAATTGGCTACAATTTTTATTTATGGCCTCTTTAGTAAAGTAAAGGTTCCTGCTCATAACGATAAACCAACAAATAATTGCACACAAACAATCTGCAAAGCTCTACAGAGCTGAGGTAAATATTGAGGTCTTACATTCACCTGGTTGCCAGAAACATGACTCCAAGTGAGTCCTAATCTTGTGCATGTTGGATGTGCAAATAAGTTTGCTTTATTAGCTTATATGGTAATGATATGTCATTGTTGTGTTTACAGCTTGTTTTTGTTGTCCCCAAGTGGCCTTAATACTCAGACATTGCAGATTGAAATCATGTTAATTTGTTTGCCTTTGTTCATCCATCCAAAAGTAAGTTGACTGGATGCTCTGGTTGGTAGCGTAGTAACTCAAGTGCACTGCAGTGGCAGTAAGACATCTAACATCTGGTCCAGCTCTGTGAACTAAAATATCTTTTTATGTTACCCATCTTTTGTGCTGTATTAGTCATCAATATGTTTGGTGAGAGACTTAGATAAGAGACAGCAGAAGATAAACAATATCAACAGATACTTTATTAATAAAAGATGCGCACGACTACATACACTGTGAGGACTAAGCAGCGAATTAATACACTGAGCTCACTAAAGCAGAAACATAAAGTCAAGGAACAAAAAAATCAAGCGGAACCACATGAAAAACTGTTCACAAAAAACAAAAAAATGAATAAATAAATGAATAAATAAATGCATCGGACTTTACAAAAACAATATCCTGACTCTTTGTCTTAATTTCAGTTGGAGCTTTACGAAAATGTGAAAAAAAGTAGCTCTGTATTATTAAGTTGATAAGAACATTCACAATTTTAAATGAAGAGACTCAATGAAAAAAAAGAAAGTATTTTTTATTAGCAGGATTTTTAGTCAGAGACCTTCCTGATGGTTTGTCTTGTTTCATTTCAGCATCTTATTAAGCTCTGACCCTGTTTTTTTTCCTCTTTTTTTCCAGTTTAAAACAAACAAACAAAGAAACTCACAAATAAATGCCGTTACACAGCAATTGCTGATTTCTGTTACTAGTTACTTATTTGACTGCATTTCACCGTCAAAAGTCTGTAAAACCAAAATCCATGTCATATCACAGTGTCATTAATTCGTATCTATAGGTTAAATTAGCTTTGATCAACTAATTAAAACACATTCATTGAGAAATCATTTCTAGAGATAAAAAAAATAAAATATTATTAATTGTAATTCAATCATCAAAAAAATCCTCTTTAAACATAAAATCAAATAAAGCTGCATGACATAAAACATACTGCAGTTTGTTATTGGAGCTACACTACTTATGGTATGGTGTAAATTAACCACATGTATGTGATCATTTAATCAGTCAACACTGACTGACTCTAGGGATAGGGAAGTCAAGTTAATGAATTTATAAAGCACTTTAAAAACCAACAAATAAAGATCAAACTGCTGCACAATGACGTCAAACACGCACTTGAATATATAAAAGACAGCAGCTCTGGCAACGCATAACACAGAATTTTGACCAAATATAGTCTCACTCAACAGAAACTAAACTACTAAAATCAAGTTGGCCTGTTGAACATCATTTTCTTGTCTTTCTTTTCTGTCCTTGTGACATTCATTGTTTTCTGATTGCATTTGCAGTTTTATTTATTTATTTGATTAGCTTGATTTGAGAGATTGAATTATTCTTTTTTTAATTATTCATTAACAAAAGTGTTATCTACATTGCTGATTACAACTATTACAATTATTGTGTTACATAAATAACGTTTGTAACATTTGTATTCATTTGATTTATTCAGTATTCGTTTGTGCATCTAGATTCTATGACATTGCAATTATGCATTGCAATTATATTGTTTTCCATGTGAACAGGCACATTTCAATTGGTTGATTGCACTTGATCCTTCTTATTGTCTTTGTTTTGCCTTGATAAAAAGTTCTCCTGACAGAAACCATTTTTTATTATAACATTTACATACAACAATGTGCAAAAGGTGTTTTATTCTTTCGCTCATCATTTTCGGGTCGAATTCCTCTGTGCATAAACACTGTGCCAATTTATGCAAATATTAATGAGAATAACAATATCCCTCCTCACAGGGATATTATGCTTTTGACTGCTCGGAGAACTATTTAATATGCTTCAAACTGAGGATAGCAGAGACTGTGGTGGAGTTTCATTGTCTTTAAAAAAAAGTCTTGAGACTGGAATTTTTCCCATCCAGTCCCTGTGCCAGCAGGAAGGATTTATTTTGGAGGGGAAAGTGAACAAACAGTGCCTCAGTACTAGCAGTGCGATGGCCTCTGCTCCCACTGCTCAGTGGCTGATCAGACTGTTTAATGGGCAGCTTCCAAGTGTGTGAATGTGTGTATCTGTGAGTATGAACAAGATGCCAAATTCAAAGTTTACAGCAGTTCTAGAGCAATACAACATGTCTCACCCTGATGCCATAACTGCAGTAAATCAAGCATTTACTCTTGCATTTATGTTTATGTTTATGTTTGTGTCATAAACTGTATGATGCAGTGACATCATCTTATGCTGAGGGACATTCAGTTCAGTTTCACCTTTGTCCTTACATGCATAGATTATCTGAATATTTTAATGATGTTGTGGATTGCTCTTAAACTGTTGGACTATTGCCCACAAAGTGAGGAACCTTGCTCCATTCTTGCTTATGAGCGACTGAGCGTTTCATACTGAATCACGTGTTACCAGTTACAAAAGCTTAAAAACACCTGTTTCATTGAACATTTATGTGTTTTTAAGCTTTTGTTGTTCCCAACTTTTTTGAAACCTAGTGCAGGCATCAAATTCAGAATTTTTATTCACAAAAACAATAAAGTTTATCAGTTTGAAAATCTAATATCTTGTCTTTGTGCTGTATTTAATTGAATATACATTGAAATCATTTACATTTAAGACACTATGAAACTTCAGTTTCTAATAGATCGGATGACTTTGTCATGTTTATGGACTTGTAGGTTTAAGTACTGATTAACTTGCTGTTATTTTCTGATTTTCAATATGCATGTTTGAGGACTGTTGTCATAAATGTATTCACTAAATTACATAAGATAAGGTTTACTAAACATTTCAGGACATCTTTCTTGATTGCACATTTAAAGTGTACCTTAGAATTAGTATAAAAATAGTTTATTACTTTTCATGACATCCAATATTTTTCCCAACAGTACAGTGTTTGCTGTGCTGTGGAGCTGTCAGTGAAAGTGACTGACAGAGGTATTTCAGTGCATTTTAAAATAGAAACCTTTGAAAATCTGTTGCCTTTTAATGACTGGATGTTGCTTCCTACCAGTGTTGAAACATTCAGCCAGTTTTGAGAACAAAATTGAATTTATGATTCATGTCGTTTCAAAACTTAATTATACTTTTGTGCTATAGTGGGTAAGTGTGCAGTTACAATAGAAAATATACATCCACACTGCTGGTGTTTTTAAATAGAAACCCAGTGTGTCTGCTGAAAGAAAGAGTTTCATAATGAGTTCCACCAGGACACATTCATGTAGGAATATTCTGCAGTTTTATGGATGTTTATGGTGTCTGACCCATCATCATTAACATACTGTTTATGAACATGATGAGACATGTTTGTGCATTTACAGCGAAGACACCTACTAATTCAATTTTTTTCTCTCCCATGATTCTTATTTTCCGGTGATTATAGACTTATGAAAATATAGTTATGCATGTATTACATGTTGTATTCTCCATTTTTCCATATTCTGCCTTAAATCTTACACATTGGAACAAGAATACAACGCATCTGTGCAGTTATAAGACTTATTCCTGATAACACCTGCTCTTCTATTTTGTGCATAAAACCAATACATATATAAATAAACAATAGTAAAAAGTACTTCCCGTCAACAGTGATATGATTAATCATAATATCTAACACTGATTCTTTCTACTAAACCAAATATATACAGTCAAAATAGTAAATTTACAATACAATAAATGCAATTAAAACCATGTCACCATCATAAAATGCATATGGTATGAAATGATGTCTTTTGACTATAAGTGGTTGTGATTTCCTTTTGTGATTAGAAAGAAAGAGAAAAAGTTTTCTAAAGGTCCCAATTCCAATAAAGTGTCCTTGTGAATCTATTCAAAGAAAAAACAACAAGATCCATTTCCATTCAAAGCTGTGTTTTTTATATTCAGGTTTAAACATTTGAAATGATGACTGTGTCCTTTGAAACTTAAATTGGTCAGAAGAGCAGCCCACATGGATTTCAGCACTACACTACCTGATCTGATATGCGTGACACATTGTCCATATTATTAACTTGAGTTGACAGAGATTTTCGGCTGTCTGTGCTTGTTCTGGTCCTTATCCTCTTTGTTCGATTTTGTCCTTGGCCATAACAATGGCAAGAAAAAGCTGCTTTGAATTCCTCGCGGAACTTGCCTGGGGAAAAAAACAAAAAACAAAACATGGAATCTATTCAGAAACCATTCAATTCGAATCGTTTATATGTCTTGCATCAAAAAGAGTTTTTTCAGTTTCATTATAAACTACGCTTTTATTATTATTTCGAGTTCAGAATATTTGATGGACACCAGATTCATTCTAAACACATCATATTACATATATTTTCATTCAGATTCATATCAGACATTTTAACTAAGTATATTAATATTTGTATAGCATTTCAGATGAGGAAATTTAAGCGGTGGGTTCTGTTGCTGTTGCCAAACTGTCCACTAGAGGAGAGTAACAAACCCACACAACACATCTAAGTGCAGACAGGTTGCAAACTTACCACTTAGGAAATTGTAGATGATGGGATTTGCAGCACTGTTGGCATATATGAGCCAATGTGAGAAGGTGAACCATGCATACACTGTTTCTCTGTCATTTGTGTTCTTGAAGGTCCCAAAGACTCTGCAGGTAAAGTATGGTATGGTATCAGTTAAAGGTTGTTGTTGTTTTTTTTTAATCCTACAATATAAAAATTTCAAACCAATGCAGAAAACATGTCTTCATGTCTGTATTAGTCATTATTGAACATGAAACAGCATCTATTATACTCTGTGTTTTTCAATTGTGTTTGATCCTTGGAGTATCAGCTGAGCTTGTTATAATACCTTTTCATGACATTCAGCACGCTAATTGGTAGGTAGCACAGGGCAAAAACAAAGAGGACCACCATCAGCATGCGAGCCGTCTTGCGCCGGGCTCGAACCTGTTTGATCTCAGCACAAACTGTGCTGGTTCTGACCCTCACAGGCTCACCAACCCCTGGAGTGTGAGCTGAGCATTGCATGGACCTCCACTTCCTCTGCAACACTGATGTGCTCCCAGGAATCTGTTGATTAAATATGTACATACATCAGGCGCTGTGAACTCGCCAAAGGAAGCTGCTCATTTCACTGTTGTCTCACAAAAATACACACCTGTTGACACCACAGCTTGTGACATATCTGGATATACGCCAAGACCATGAGACATAATGGTGCAAAGTATGTGACGATGAAGAAACAGGTGTGATATACCTTTGGGTAGATCTCAGCTGTTGAGAGAATAAAAAACATCATCACAATTTGATCGAAAACTGTCTAGATAGTCACCATGCACTAAGACTAGACCAAGATGCTAAGACTCACTAAGCCCCCAAATTGACTGTTACTGTGCCTGTCAGTCTGTTCTTGAACAGCACATTTACAGTGATAACATGGAAGATTGGTCAGTCAAAATTTGCAGTTATTTTTTCTTAACAATGAATCTTTGACTTCACATAACAGTAAACAAAAGCAGGCTACTGATTTCTGGTGGGTTACTGTGGATTGTGTTGTGTAATACAGATGTGGAGCTAGTTAGATAGTTAGATAGTTATTACATGAAAATGCATAGGTAGCTAAGTGTTATAACAAAGGCTTTTTCTGGTTTTAAAGCTTATTGCAGACAAACATGCTTGGCCAAGCAACACAGACAGGTGTTATGTCACTTTCTACATGCTCCCCCGCAGTCAAGCGCACACAGCTACAGTTACAATGATCTATAAGGCATGTTCAACAATGATGAGAAATAATCTGAAGTTTATTGTTTATGAATATTACGGCTCAAGACTCGACCATGTGCATCAGCGTACCCTTCTTGCCCTCGTGTGTGAGCAATTTCGTGTTGGATTAGTGCTAAATTTAGGAAATGAAGCAGCAATAAATTGTAGAAGAGTTTACCAGTTTACTGAGTGTTTTCTTTGTCTTTGGGTTACCTGTGTGAACAAAACCAAAGTGCATATCTTATGTCCTCAAGTTCACATGTAGATTTATTTGGATATGACCACATGTTTAAGCTCCAGGCAGCTAATTAAGATGTTACCTTTGTTAAATCAAGTGGTTTACATGTTACAGCATCACGTTTATTTGCACATTGTAATAGAAGCCATAAAAAATGTTATTTATAAATAATGTATATGACTTCCTGATGAGAATTCAGTTTAGGTAGAGTAAAAGTAGAATTTCTTTGATATGATTGGTCTAAACTTTTCCTTGAATAGTCTCTACAAGAAGTTACAGTGTGGATGCATTATTCAGCAGTGGTGTTTTTTAATGCCTGTTGAGATTTGCATCCCCAATTTTCTCAGAACAGGCGACTGTTACATGTCTGAAATTCACACTGTCAAGACAAAATGGATGAAATATTCAACAGAACTGATTCTCTAGCTGCTGAGAAATGCATCACCTATTATTTCAGCCATTATATGAAATTCTTACTGTCATGCCAGAACAGATGTGAGTAACATCATTTGACCTGGAAGTGTCTCAAGAGAAATATAGTAGCGCTGTGGGCGAGGGAGTCATTTTGTAACTGCCTGGATTTGCATCCACTTGTTATTTCAGCCAAAACGAGTGTTAGATGCATGAAATTCACATTCTCAAGTGAGACTAACCCAAAATATATGCTGTTAAAACCATTTTACTCCCAGAGACAAAGATGAAGAGGTGGTTGCAGTATTCAACAGTGGGTTCCCCCTCTTATCTTAGGCCAGGTCAACACTGGTAAACACTATTATAAATCAACATGAACAGGACATAACATTTTAGGCAGGATCATACACAGTGTTCTGTACAGTGCAGTGTACCAACTTGGAGATGCCGTGATTGTAGTACCTTGCCTTGATTGTAGAAATACTTCCACTTTTCCTCTCTTAAAATAGACAGATATACTTCTAAACTTCCAGCACCTACCACCTGGAGTGGTGATTCTTAGCCATTATAACACCTCTCGCAATCTCAGCAGACAGTTGAATGACGGTGGAGGGCCGGCAAGGACTCTGCCCTTGGGCTTTATAAGCTGACCAATGTGCTTCCTCCTGGTTCTTCTTTCCTACATCTGACATCAACCCTGCATCACCTATTTTGTTATTGCACCTTCAGCTATTTTATAGCACAGTACACATGATACATATCCATACATTGCTGCCATAGCTGGCATTGTTTATTTACACACCCCATTGTTGATTTGTGGTAACTCTAGTCTTAATCAATTCAGTACTGTAGGTATCAGCACTCAAATAGAATAAAAGAACAGAAAGAGTTCCTGGGGCTAAAGAAATGATGTCAAGGTGTTGCAGCTACGGATGCTGACTGTGTCAATCCTGTGAGGAATCACTGGCTTCAGGATAGTGAATAATTTGAGGTAGTCAGTGTTCATCTTTTTCAAAATGGAACCATTTTCTCCAAGCATTTTCTTTTTTTGTAAAGAGGTCAAGAAAACTGGCCTTCACTTTTCCACCTTTACATTACTGACTCCTTATATTTTGGTACCACACGTGGTACAACCTCACTCCCTGGTTCGGCAAATTTTGCTTTGGAGCCTCATACAGACAAGTTTACTATTTCAAAATATCTTGGATCCTTGAGCTGGACCGTCAGCTTAAACAACTGGATACTTTGATGCTTTTTGTCTAATTTTGGACTTGATCTGACTGTGAGCAAAATCTCTTTGTGCAAATGAGGGTACATGTTCCCAACTGGTTAATTAGCACAACTGCCAATGAGACTCACCATGCAATTTATTCTAGTCACATTGTGACAGGGTAGACCCGTATCATCATCACCTTCAAACTAACTCACCTTCATACTTAATCGACACTGATTGCAAGTGATTTTGTGTGAGCGTGTGTGTGTCTAGAGGTTTCCCCTCCTTTGTTAAGAATTGAGGATGCCGACTGTTCTTCTTTCTGTTGCCACAAGATTTTTGCTTTGATTTAAAAATATTTATGTCAAATATTTAAGCAACTTTCCCTGTAATGTCTTTTACTGAAATTCAGAACCTGTCAACCCTCAAACCACATTAAGATTTATTTATGCATACAATCAGTGCTCCAGGCACTGCCTCTTAGTTCCCAGTGTTTGTGTGTCCTTGTCTCTGTTGTGTGTGTCGCTGGGTGTGGCCACTGATTTTCTCTCTCACCTGCCTGATCACCTCACCACCTCCTCATCATCATCTAATCAGTCACTGCAGCACAAAAGACTGATTCATCCTCCCAGACTCTGCCTCGTCATTTAGACTCCATTGTGGTATAGCCAACTTTTCTTTTTTTTTTTTTTGTGAACTTCGTTTTTATGTGATTTTGTGATTGCCCTGTGCTTCAGGATATCCTCTTGCCATCCTCCTACCATGCTCAGCCCTGTCTCATCTTCGTTTTGGACCTTATCACCACCAGCTATGCACCTGTAATTGGATTCCAAGATCTTCACCTGCTCCTGCACATTTAACTGCTGTTAACTAATGAACTATGCTTGGTTTGTGTGACTAGTGCTTACACTTTGTGTCCGCTTCACCTTTTACATAACATCAGGATTAGTAAGCCATTTTTAGCATATTGAAAATAGGCAGGCTGTTGTTGGTGTTTCTGAGACTTTGGTCCAGATTTGTGCGGCATATTCAAGAATTTCAATATCTGGTAAACCTTAAGGATGATTTTAGGTTGTCCTTCATGTTTATGTCTGCTGTGTGCTCTGGGGTGGATGAATCTTTTAGTGCCTTTTTTTCCAGGTCGTTGATGTGTAAAAGTGAACGCTTTGCCTCTTTGGGGAGTGTTGTGAAAGGGTGAGTTGGATAGTTGGGTTGAGTAGGGGTTTGGAGGGGTTTGAGTTGATTTCTCTGCATGTTGGACATGGTTTCTATTTTCATGATGCATATCTTTAGGACAGCAAGTGACATGATTTGGAGTGAGTCCAGTGACACATGTCCTATGGAGTAGATGTCAGAAATGTAGAGGAGAAAAGGAGGCTGCACTGGCTTTAAAAGTGTGTGAGTGAAGAGGGTGGAAACCTTGACCTTGACATGTCAGCTGTGGAGAAATGATAAGTGGTATTTGAAGTGTTGTAGAGTCTGCAGAGTAATTGTATATTGTGCTAGATTTTCTTGAAAGCCTTGTAAAAAAAACTGCCATTGTTAATTTTTTTTTTTTTGCGGTTGTTTTTATGGAAATCTAAATTTTTGAATCTTGACAATGGCTGTTTTTAATGAATGTAGAAGGGCAGGAGGTGAAGAGGAGGGAGAGCAGGTCATTTTTGCTTTTCTTTCCTGAAAATATGGTTGGTGTATTGTTTTTGTTTTATGTAGCATGCTTTGGTTCCCCATGCTTTTCATTTTCTGCCACACATTACAGAGGTCAGAGCTGTAGTTACTGTGCACTGTTTATTAAATGATTTCCAATTTTTCTCCCAAACAGGAACTCAAAGCATTCAATAGCATTTACAGTAGAAGGCAAATTTTGAAGTGCCCTATACAACCTTTATTTTGAAATATTTACGTGTTAGATTGGAATACTGTTTGATTATGAATTAAGTTGTTTGTGTAGGAGGAGCTTCCTGATTAAAAGCAAGGGGTAGAGCAGTTGAAAGTTTGTTTAGTTTACCTGCAGACCTACTTAATGTTTGCTGCACTGTGCCCAATAGCCATGGGCCAAGCCTAGGTTTTCTGTTGATGACTGATAGGTTTCCTTACGTTCTTTTGAAAAGTTTGCATGATGAACTACTGTGATGTACTCCTACTACTGTAACTTTACTGTAAAAAAAAAAAGAAAGGTTACTGGGAAATTCACCTGGTAGAGTGTGTGCCCCAAGTACCAAGGATATAGTCCTTACTGCAGCGGCCTGGGTTTGAGTCCAACCCACAGCCCTTCGCTGTATGTCAAACACATCTAAAAATATATAGTTACTCTGGCTTCTCTGTCTTCTTCCTCCACTACTTGGATGATGTTCTACAGTCACTTGGAAATCCAGTGTTATTAAATATTGATGATTGATACATGTGACACTTCCCTGGCCAAAGATAGGAGGGAATACATCTCTCTCCAGCTATCACAAGTCTGGTAGCGGGCAACATGACCCAGATGTAGGCACTATAACATGGTTGGTTGAGTAAAAGGCATTTTCCTAATACAACAGTCAAAATACAGGAGTACAGCTGGAGACAATCAGGCACTCAAATCACTGAGGCAGGAAACCATGTTAATCAGATAGACAGCAGGATATTGGCAACAGGTAGTCTGGCAGGTTGCAAGCATATAGGAAACACATAATCAAAACAAAAGGACAGATTTCAGACAACAAACAAAGAGGTAACGTGGACAATCTGTTGAATACTGGCTATGAGCTGCTTTATATAAATACTAGGATAGGTAATGAGAAGTAGGTGATTGAGTGCTTTAACTAGCACATATTTTACCTTGGTAGCGACAATTTCATATATGCAACAATCTTCCTGGCTAAGGTAATAAGGATTCCAGTCTCATTTCAGGTATCAGGTATCTCTCCTGATACTTAGGAATTAAATGTGGTTCCTGCTCCTGAGAAAGGAGGAGATGCAATTCTCATCAAATCATAATAAACACTTCTGCTGTGTGATGCAACCATAACATTTATATAGAGATATTTGCCGCAACGTTTTTTCTACACATATTCGGGTCCATTTTCGCTCAATGCTGTGAGGTTCATCCATTTAAGAATGACCAGCTACACTCAGTTCTGCTAAATGATGCATCCACCTCCTAATACTCAGTAAAGACTGGGAGAGGAATTAAACGGTGTTATCAGCACAGCAAACACTTTTGACTTAAGATCTAAATGATCTAAATGATCGTTGATAAACCCGACAAAGAAGATGTATTGTTTTTGAACAGTACGTTGTCTTAAAGATCATCATAATGTCTGTTATGTTTTTGTTTTAACTCTACTTAAGTGTCCTGTAAGGGCCATGATATATGGAGATAGCTAATAACAGGTCCATACCTTAAATAACACTGGGTTGCTACTGTAGGCAGTAATCTAATTAGCTGACTTGCTAATGTTCTCAGTTTTAATTACAGCAGAAAATGCAAACAAATCCATTTCTAAAAAATACTGATCTTATCCCTCTTATTAAAGCTCCCTACACATCGTTTTATGTGGAGACATCTAAAGCTTGCTGTGCTTTGTTGTGCTTAGTGTTAATCTATGTGTTCCTGTTGGTGAGATTTAGGAAACACCAATTAAAAGAAAATCTCATTATAAAGATACTCCCACAAAGATACTAAACTGTTCCTTTGAGATATCTTTAAATGGAAGAGTTTCACTGTATCTAAGTATGCTTTCAGTGATTTTTACCTTTGTGTGTCAAAAAAGCAAGCAACAGATGTTTCAAAGGTATCATACTTAGAGCCTGTGTCAAATACTGTAGCTTTATGTAAATGACAGGGTTGAAAAGCTTTTTTCCTTATCAAGGTTCTCCTTTGAGGTCTTTAATCAGGCCCCCTGACTGTGTTATCTGAACTCCAGCAAAACTGTATCCTTTATGGGCCTTTATGAACTGTCTTATAATTTTAATATCACACAGATTAAATGTCATCAGACACATATATTAATTATATTGCACCAAATGGTTAATATTGTCCTTTTCATCACTGAGTTAGTCATTTGATGTCAGTTTAGCCAGCAGCAAGTGAAAGAATGGTACAATGTTTTCATGTGTTATGGAGTTATGAAAACTAACCTCCCCAGTGTTCATCACACACTGTGAACAGGCTGGTCTTGTTTGTTAGTTCAGGCAGCAAGCTGGTGCACTCCATCACAATAGCCTGAGGGATCATAATGATGCATGACACAACCCAGATGACAACTATACTCTTTCGAGCCCTCTTGGCTGTGCTCTTGAACATCAGAGGGTGACAGATAGCATACCAACGGTCTTGGGCAATGCAACTCAGTGTAAGGACTGATACAGAAACGGAGATAGTCTGGAAGAGAAAGAATAGAAACACAAGTTAGAGATAGAGAGCCAAAAATATGCTGGGAATTGAAGTTTCAGTACTTAAACATCAGAAACCAGAATCCAAAATCATGATCTCATATCTTTTTGTAACTGTTACATTAAATATCCAAATATTAAAAATATTAAGTAGCAATTAACCTTCCTACTGAACTGTCAACTCTCGCAGTGAAATATTAATTTTACTTTTAGACCGGCTTATATAGGCCATGACACATTCACCCTTTCACACATGGTGACAACAGAAGTGATACAGCGCTTCCTATCCAAAGTGTTCACGAGACTGAAGGACATCTTTAATGGACTTGCAGAGTCAAGTGTAACCTACTAGACAACACGCCCTACCACCTGAGACACAGCGCCCCCCTACATGTAAGTTTCTTATAATATTTTGTCAGTTTTCTTCCTTGGCAGCAGTGAATTAATCATCAGATATTTTGAACACAAAACTAATTTTACCAGACAAAGACATTCACCTTTAAAAAGCCTGAATAGGAAAATTATATTGAATCTTGTCTCTGGAATCTAAAGTGCTAGCGTCGGTGGGAAGTGTATGACCAATTGAATCCACATTTTCTTTCCGAATCATAAACCATCTTTCACAATACAGGATTGAACCTTGTGGATGTAATTTAGTCCAGTGTATCAGACAAAGGTAATGGCCTAATGGTAATTGAACTGTGATCCACTGGCACTCTAAAGTGAGTCTGAGAGTACATTTGCTGGCTTAAGTTTGCCTAACATGGTAGGGGGGGATCACAAGACAATCTTCTTTTCCTTTCTTGTCCTTTTGATGGAGGGCAGTCTAATATCTAAATTACACACCTGCTGTGATCTCAACAAGGCTGCCGAAAGCCGAGCTATACCAGATGAAACAAGATTTCAGTTATGGATTTGTGAAATTGAACATCAGATGTAGTATATTGATGCATGAGAAACTTTAATGTTGGAGATGGTCTCCTATTTTAGCATGCTCAAGATGGTTGTCTCCAGGAATTTCAATGAGTCTCTTCAATTCAGAGCAGCCACCAATTTCATGCTGGAGATAAATCTGTGAGTTCTGGTGGTTTCATTTCCTGGGGGAAATAAACATGCAATGCCATCATTTTCAGATGTTCATCTTGAGGATACCAGTGGTGTACGTAGATCACCTCTGCTGACTAATTTCTTTCATTTAGACTAGAATAAAGGGAGAAAGGCAAATCCTCACATAATTGTCCTCTGCCTGACAGGAAATCAATAGTACGTCGACAGGTATGTTGAGCTCGGTAGCCTTGAATCAGATCAAGGAAAGTGACTGAACATAATGCAAATATAGAAACTAGGGCAGGTATCCAGAGTGGACCATGAAGAGAAATTAAAGAATACAAAGCAACAACCAACAATTAATTGATACTTAAAAGCAATATTTGTGTAGCCAAAGCTTGCTAAAGCAGGTCCAAAAGATTAAAAAATACAAAACATCAATGAGCTGCAATGAAACTAAAATTTGGACATGGATACTGTAGTTTACTGTAGTTTATTTTTACATGTACTGTACGTGGCACAAAAATTGTTGCCGTTTGTGTTTGTACTTTCTGTACGTTTTCAAGAGCTCTGAAGCTCAAATTATCAGTATGATGATGCAGATTATTAAGTATTACCATTATTTGCATTCTTCACAAACTGTTACAAAAAAAAAGTATAACTTACCAACAGGGTGTTCACTGTCAGAGTGTTTTGGATTAAATATATCAACACAAGTTGTGAACACTTACCATCAGACAACTTATTCTGTTATGATATCACACCATTAAATACAAAAAATAAATAAAAATGAAAATGCCAACGCATCCTGACCAGTCACCATGATTATCATAATTATAAGATCTGATCCTGGTTCTGTGTAGGTGGAGATCTGGTTAGCAGATGATGTTTGTCAGGCTGTAGAAGAAATATTCTTTCAGCTCTGTCTGGCCAAATATTTGATCAAATCTAGACAGAGCATGTCCTTGCTACTGAAATCTAAAACATCTTGTTTTAAAGATAATTGGCACATTCTGTTAATGTGAACATTTAAACTTTTTATTCACTAAATGTCAGAGGACATCTGAAATGTGAAATTTATTTGATTTCCTTTGTTTGTTGCACCCTGCAGTGAATCCATTTAAAGTATTACAGACCCTCAATGCAAGCTACAGGGGCAGCATTAACCTTTTATTCAAGGGCTTAGATTTTTGTGCTGCTTTGAGTTAATCCCTTTTACAGTAATGAATTAACTGCAAATACAAACCAACAATTTAGTCTACGCTTGTGGCAATTTGAACAATGCAGCATTCATTCATCCCTCGGCTGTTTCATAGTTTCTATCAGGAATTACTTGCCATGCCATTGGATTTACAACATACTGTACTGTAGTTTTATTTCTTGTTTTGTTAAACCCCTCTGAGGCAATACAGCGCTGCAGAAAGGAAAATCCAGAAAAATGTCACCTAAAATGCAGACAGAGCTAAAGGTTTTCCCAAGTGGGAATTCATTTGAGAGAAACAGATCCTCTGGATTCATAAAAGCAGCAGGAGGTAGCCTTTGTAAAAAAAACTGAAGCAGAGATCTGAGAGCTGATGTGTGTGTGTAAAGCGAGCAGCCAGCACAGCAGACAAATAGACACATGGATTTATTCATGTTTGGAATAAATTCAGCAAATGTTATCCCTTTTAGAGCAGCATTCGCCCATAATGTGGTGTGTACATCTCAGTTATTCAAAACCACACATTGTGATACGGTGGAGTAGTGTAACTAAGTACATTTACTCAAGCACTATACTCTTGTTGGTAGTTCTGAGGTACTTAAATAGTGTAGCAAGCAGTTTAACAAGATGTAAGATGTGTATATATGTAGGATATGTAGGATTTCCTCAGTGTATGGGATCTAGGATTTATGTGGGATAGTGTAGTATTTTGGCTCACAACATCAATGTGTCTGTGATACAAAATGGATGACTTTCCTTTGGCAGATGTGTTGGCATCGTGGAGAGGATACCGCAATAGAATTTTATAAACGGAAAGACTTGCCCAAGGCATTAAATCACGATGGGATAGCATTAAAGGTCTCACACAGTACACATCTCATGGGATAAAAAAAAGTATTTTTTAACTCTCATGAATACAGAGAAAGAAAAATGAATAATTTTGGAAACATGGGTCTTGGCTTGTATTCATAAACCTTTTTACAAGCCAAGTGGTTCAGACTGTATTTCTAATATTCTGTTTTATAAGTCTATGTCAAAGCTGATCTCTTACCTGCAAATAAGGCACAACTTTGCAAAGAGTTTTTCCAAAGAACCATGTCTCTGTGATGTCTACCACAAGACTCGCAGGCAGGCAGATGATGGTCACCAACACGTCAGCAAAGGAGAGATTCACTATGAAATAGTTGGTCACGGTGCGCATGTGGCGGTTTTTCCACACTGCAAAACAAACTGAAAAGGATGCACAATTAAAGACCACCCAAGGACTCAACAATGGCAAATATTTATCACATTAGTGATTAGTGTAGGGTATTCGATGTAAATCACCACTTTATTGTACGCATAGTGTCAATCACAGAGTCTATTAAAAATCAATCATAGTCCTGTTTATGTCTTTGTTCCTGTTGGCAAAACATTCAGCAGAAATGACATCATTAAATTTTAATTAGTGTGACATTCAAACATTTGACATTATTGTGTCTTTTAGGTCTCCAAAGTAAGAGACAGTATGAGCTGATATATGATGAATGTTTTTTATGTCTCACTGTTGCTTCATAATAAGAAAGGTTTGCCTGGTGAAGTATAAAGCTTGTTAGCAAGTCTTGCAATTATGTATAGTGTACTGAAAAAGAAAACTTTCCATGTACAGTGTACCAATTATATAGAAATAACATATCTGCTGTCATTATAAACCTTGGGATCTTGTATTGTATGTATTGTATTGTAGAATATGGCATTTGGGGAGATGTTTTCCATTTTATTATTCTAGTTGGGTGCACAATGTTGTTCTACAATGCACAGCAGAAACAGAAAGGGCATGAGGGGACTGGAAAATATTAAATAATTATCTTGTTTATTACAACTTTGGTCTTGGTTTCTTAATAGTTGTGGCACGGTAACACTGTACTCACAAAAAGTAACTGCTGAGATCTGGAAACACAAAAACAAAGCTTCAACAAACTGACAGTCAGAAAGGTTGTAAAGCAAGCAGCAGTTTAGCTAGATGTAAGCTCATTTATTTGAAAATAAATAATGCCAGTAGCATTAGCACATTATATATATAAATGTCGGCTTGTTTTGCTCACCCCAATATAATCCAAAAGTAATTGGGTAGTTTTAGTTTAGTTTAGTTTAGTTTCATTAAAAAAAAGAGAAAAACACATTTTTATAAAAGCATTTGGCCTTCTCCTTGTTCTGTTTACACAGCTGAAACTGCAATTTGTCTTGTCGCATTTAAGAGGTGTATTCTGTACTGAAATGTGAATGTACAAAATGACAGTGAGAATTTGGAAAGTGGGTGGAAGAAGTATGCCCACAATTATATGCATGCAAAAATGCATTTTCAACCATGAAAGATGGATTTGCAGGAAGCAATGCAATCACTGTGGAAACTAAATCAGGAGGGTTGTGTGCAGTGCACATTTGCTTTAACTTCCAAGCCAATTTGTTGTTTTTTTTAACTTTCTACTGCAAATCTAATTCCAAGGAAAGGGTGGTTTTGCTATTGAAAGTTGTTCACTGAGGGAACAGCTGAGGGACATCACTATAGTTGAGTGGTTGCAGGACTGAGAACCATAGGTGGGTGGAATGGAAAATCACCCCACTGCCTGAGGATTCAAATAAGACAGAGACTAGTGTGGGTCCCAGGTGTTTGAGTGTATAAGAAACGGAGAGACAAGGTTTTCTTGGGGGAAAAGGCTTTCTATGTTTTCCATTTTATTGTTGGAGAAACCACCAATGTAAGCAGGGACGTGCTGCCAAATTGAAATGAAGTGGAAAGTTATAAACATAAAGTGCAGGAGTTTCAATGGCTTGTAGTCTAACAGAATAATAATTGTCGGTACATTCACTGCAGCCAAGCACCCCGTAGATCATTTTCACGGCAGATATTTTGACTTGTCATACAGTAGCAGGAAAAGCACAAGTGTCACCAATAACGTTAAGGATGGCTCTGTTCTATTCAAGACCCTGAAACCGAAGCAGGTAAGTGGAATTCAGCCATCATTCATTTTATTAAACACACTTCTGCTTTTCCTACCACATGTCACTATGTTGTACAGCCCTGCAAATTTTCATGTCAGTCAAACAGGATTCTAACCAAACCAGCAAATGGATTTCTGTGTGCAGCACATCCTGCTTTGCTCGTGTTTTGCTATGGCAGGTGATGGTCACTCACACACATACCCTTGAATAAGGAAGACTGGATTCAAAGTATCAAAGTTTAAATTGGATTTATTATTCTTGTACAAGAAGGAGCGTTTAACAGTGCAACACACAAAAGGGGGTTACAGAGAAAAGGCTTCCTGAGGAGCTCTAACAGTTGGTTCTTATACATTTTTTAAAAATGGGCTGTCTCAGACACCTCCCCACTGATACAGATCATAACATTCTTTTTTGGTTTTCTGCTCAGTAATGAGCACTATGCTATGTTATATCCAAATGGTACTCCCCTAGCCTGTCCTTGTACTGTTGACTTATAATTATCTCTCCCTGCCAGTCTCAGTAAATCAGAGGCCAACTAAGGGAAGTGCACGAGACATGCAAAAGACAGGATACACACACACTATATGAACTAAAACATCTGAACCCCAGTATAATCCTAATTTTTATAACAGCGTGTGCAGCATTACACTAGATCATCAAACACAACAAACTGATGAGAATAATAAAGATGAAATTGTGACGGCTTAAACAGCTGGAACAGGAGAGTACATGTGAATCAAGTCTGTACACATCCACACAGTCCTGAGAAGAGGACATATGGAACATAAGTGAAAACACCTGTGTGGTGCTCTCCTCTTTAATCTGTTCTATGATAGTCATTAGTCTTTTTAGTTTGCTCCTATTTATATTCACTGCTTTATATATTGTTGACTGACTGCTGTCAGATTAAAGTGTACTGTATATATTTCTTATGGTTTTTTTTTCTTCCCTGTGGAGTGATATCATCATCAGATCAAAATATAGATGTGATGCTGTAGAGCTGCAGTTCATTAAATAAGCAAGATGAAACGTCAAGACTGAAAACTACGCACAACATCAAAGACAGGATGCAATTACTGGAAGTGATCTCTTTGTGCATATCTGATCAGGGCTGTGAAGATGAGGACTACACCCTCATTTATATTGAGTAAATGATTACATAATTGAATATTTATTTAATTAAAAATGTTTGCAGTTCTGATGCTGGGAGGTTCGACCTTTAAAAAACTTGTAAAAACCTTTCTGTTTCGAGAATGCTTCCCTGCCTAACAAAACTAACAAAACTAACAACTACTCTGTGCTCCTTTACACCTTTCTCAGCTTATGTCCTCCTCTGTAAGTCGCTTTGGATAAAAGCGTCTGCTAAATGCAATGTAATGTAATGTAATGTAATGTAATGTAAAAGGTTCCTACAATGCCATCAATCAATCACTAACTCTGCCATGAAGATAAGTTATTAAAAAACTAAGAATAGTTAACCATAGCCTGAATTAACTGAATGAATTAGTCTACATTTGAACGGACAGTACAAAGGCACCTTTGCAATAACAATCATTAACTCCACTTTTTCCTTTGTACATTAACAGTTAGTAAGCTACAGAAATTGGATGCATGTTTGGGGGGGTTGCTGTTAGAAAGATATGACTAAGCTCATTGTCCGTACAGTTCCCAATGTTGCTACAGGAACCAAGCTGCCACAGCCAGTGTCACAAAAAACACAGATGAGTCCTCATCTGATCTTTTAAAGCCACAGAGTGGCATGTTACAGAAAATCTGTGCGGCAAAGGCAGTGTGACCACCCCCTCACCATTCAATCAGAATTAAGAATAAGAAATAATCCACTTAGACAATTGTTGTGTTTGTTGTTTCTTTTCCTGTTTTGCATTTGCATCATCTGTTACTTTGTGGTTTGCAAAAAAAGGAGGAAAATGTAACATGTGAACATCTGCCTTGTGTTGCCACAACAAGAACTCTCCAAAATTCGATTGCCTGTTCTGGTTTACATAGACATAATTTCCTGTTTATGGGCCTGATTGGAGTTTTATTGTAATGCATCAATAACATTAACATCTGTAGTGAATTTAGCAAAAACATGCATCCAGGTAACTTCCATTTAGGTTTCCTCTGGTATGGATGCAGCTAAGCCATTACTGGTGTTATTAGGTACACCTGTGTTTTACCTGCTATGACAGATTTAACCTCCAACATGGAAAAGTGCAATGGAAGGCTGATTCAGAAACGTGGGCACAGTGAACAGCAAGCAGGATGACCTTTTCATGAAATTTTTAGTATGTGTACTGTGAAATGTGCTGTAACATCTTTGTAGCTGCCATTTCCATCCAGTTGATTTGTGCTTGATGGACACCTTTGGGAGTATGCAGTACTGGCCTACTCCTACTCCTCCACTTTTGCAGTTAGGGTTATACTTAGTCTAGTTTGTTACAGGCGTCCATTCTTTCCCAGATGCACTGTGATGCATTTAGATCTTAAGCTGGGAATACCCACTCAGAACTATCAACTTCCGGCATTTGTGCCCAACTAACCACAGTTAATGAGCTGGTGTGCTACACACATGCACTCATTATGATCAGTTTAGATGTCTTGTATTAGCCCTCACATGAAGCCAACTATTAGTGTTTCGTAACATATTTAGCTATGCTCTCACACATACGGTTTGCTACACACACATGGACAATAGTTAGTCTAAATTAAATCAGCAATAGCAGAAACTTAGCAGAGTAACTGTATCAAGTGTCAGGTTTGTGTTGTACACCTGCATGACTAGGATTAGACATTACCAGTCAGCTACCAGCCAAACAGCTAATAAAACAGCCAATAATTACATCAAATTCAGTGCTCTGCTCTCAAAACTGTTGCAATGCTCCATTTCCACTCAGTTGGTAATGAAAGTAATTAAGTTTTTTTCCATTTCCACTCAGTTGGTAATGAAAGTAATTAAGTTTTTTGTGTGACAATAACACCCCTCACCTTAGAAAAGTGTTTATACAAACTCAATTGGCTGCTGTCAGTGAGGAGAGGTTTCAGCAACACCTGGAAGACAATGGTCTTCAGACTTTGCAACATGACTAGAAACAAGTAAAAATTGAGTTTAATGGATGTATATATGTGTCAGTTCACAACATCAAAGTAATGTTACATTAAACATGAGTATAGATACCAGCAACAATAAAACTAACTTTCTGGTATTGTCTCCAGGTATTTCCCTTGTGTTTCCCTGTTTTCCTGTCTGTCTGTTTGTGGCTCATTCACCTTACCTGCCCATCTGCCTTTCATCAACACATCATCTGAGCAGTATATCTACCTACCAACCCCTGTGCAACTTCATCCTGCCCATATTCACCCACCCTGCCCAGTTGGTTTTGCAATTCCTTATCACCCTTCAGCTCTATGTCTCGGCCTGCTATCTCCCCTTTCATTGCACCTCAGTTTCCCTGCAACCCTTTCGAATAAACTCCCTTCATTCATCATGCCTTATAGTCTGGGTCTGATACACTCTGGATACACTCTGGTAATTCTATAATATCGGTCCTATCCACTTTGTGAAGTTATAGACTACTTATTAGTGTAGGACTAATAATGATGATACTAATATATACTACTTTCTTAAACTAATATATCAATACATTTTTTCAAACTTCATCTTTGATTGTTAATTCACACACAATCAAACACACTCTGTAAAGATCTCTGGATGAACTCTCTCTAAATCTCCTTCTGCAGTTCCTCCCCCATTTTCTCCTTGATACCCTCTATAAAATACTTCGTCCACAGTATACACACAACAAATGTACTATTTCATCTTCCTGTTATGTATTTTAAGGGCTCGTCTTGCACTCTGGGTGGACAAAAACTTATATAGGTCTACCAACCACTTTTTAACATAACAGGATGAGAGCCTAGGAATAAAAACAAAGCTTGTCTTTTGTGTACCCTGTGTATCTCTGCCATAGCAGATAATGAAAGGGTTGATTGTTTCTTACTTGTCTTTGTCCAGTCTATTTCTGACCTCTTTAATCAAGTGATTAAATGTTAAGTCCTGCTCTAGCCTCCTATTTCAAATCATGTCAGGCCACTGAGGAAAATTACAGTCTCAAAGCAATTTCATTTCAGGTCCAGCACAAGCAGTGGAGGGGAGAGAATGCGCACATCCCAAAAAAACATTAACAATGACATTAAAGTATTGTATTATTAAATTTATTAGCAGTGTGTAAGACTCTCGTGTGATTTATATATTCAAGTCCAGGGCCATAAATTTCACAAAATTTAATTAAGTGAAATTTTGTGTGAACAGTCTAAAAAATCGAATTCATGACATAAGCCACAAATCAAAGGCTCCAGTTTCTGGCATCTGGCCAGTCCATCCAGAATGCATTTAGCACGTTTTCTTTTGTTTGGTTTGGTTGTGCTTATCTTTCTTTTACACCATTCAACAATTAACATTGCATCGGTCCCGGCTTCATTTCTTAATTATTATTTTTTTTCAGTTCTTCAATTTTACCAGCTTCTTTCTTTTCTGTCTTCCTCCTTCTGTATTGTGGTCATATGTGTATTTATACACCTAATATAGGTATTAGTATAAATACACCTATGAGAGTATTTTACAACAGGGTCGAATGCTCAGCCAATCATAATCAAGGACCTATCCATAAAAAAAAAAAACTCTTTGTAATTCCTAATTTTGTGTAAAAAGTCTTAGTTCTTAGTAACTAGCTAGTGCTTTAATAATTAGAATAATAATGGATTACATTTATATAGTGCTCATCTCGGAAACTCAAAGCACTTACAGTGAAAGAGGGAAACTCACCTCAACTACCACCAATGTGTAGCACCCATTGGTGATACCTGAACAAGCTGTCAACCAAAGGGGCCAAGCTGCATAACTTTAAGCCTTAATATGATTGGGTGAATTATATAAAAATTCAGCATAGCTGTCATGAAACAGGGATGTTAGCAATAGAGACCAAAACTGATTTTGTACCAGGCTATGAACATGTGTATTTCTGGCACTGCCACTCCCAGTCAAAAGCACCCTGTCTCACCTATGTAAGAACTTTATTGAGTTCATGTTTGCCATTGGTCGTAATTTAAAGTATCACACATTACCAAGGTGTGTGAGGGGTGGCACGGTGGTGTAGTGGTTAGCACTGTCGCCTCACAGCAAGGAGGCTCTTGGTAGTCTTAGTAGGTTCATTGGTGTCATGCCGACTGGGTAGAAACATCAAAACACTGTAGGTGTTAGTGTGAATGGTTGTTTGTCTCTATGTGCCATGTGATGAACTGGCGACTTGAGTACCCTGCCTCTCCTCCTAAGTCAGCTGGGATGGGCTATAGCCCCTCCAGTGATTACAGAAAATGGATGGACCCGGGGGACCCCACTTGGTAGTTCATGTTAAAAATGTTAAAGAGCTGACAGTCAACTGTGAGCAAAAATGGAGCACCTTTTATACATCATCACATAATGGATACACATACTGCGTCACAAATGACTAGTGCTTTGAGTGCTTTCTATGACATTTATTATATTGAATTTAAAATCAATATCCCACCACCAGCCTATAAAACAAAGCTTAACAAACAGCAGGTAGCTTGTTCCCAGTATTGGAAATGAGTAAAAGGTATTGTTGCATAATCATTTTTCATATTTCCGACAGTGATTAGTTCAGTGTGAACTGTTGCATTCATATCCCATCACTATATTTCTGGAACACATCAGTCAGTCAGTGATATTATGTTTTTTATGTTTTCCATGTTGATTGTTTGTCTCTCCACATATTTACCATATATTTGTTTTGGTTTTATCAACCAAAATAATGGAATAAACGGCTCCTTAAATCGGCTCACAACGAGGAGCCGCCTCCCGTCGTTCACTTCAAAGAGCCGGCTCTTAGAACCGGATCGTTCGCGACGGACACATCACTAGGTGGCATGACATGACAAGTCATTCAGGTCATCATGTCTCCAGGCAAGTCATGGTATGAGTCTGTAACTTCCAAATCTAGTCCACATATCTGCCCCTATTGGTCAAAATTACAAGGGGGCACCTTTAAGTGTCAGATTGTGTCTTTACAGTGGAACATTACACCAGGTTTAGCTCTCATGCTGCAATTATGCTTTTGTATTTAAGCACCTTAACAGCACTCAACAGTCACTTCAACAAGCTCTAAACACAAGTTTATAATCATTTCATGAAAACAAAGAATTGATTAAAAATAATTGGCCTTTTATCAACTTAAGACTGTGTTCTGTGACCCGTGGATGTCTGATTATATTCAACTTCTTCAAAGACATGAACCCTCTTTGATCTCCTTGTTATTGTGGTCATAATTAAATGAATGCAATTTAGTACTGAACCCAAGCACTGACATGCTAGATATGCGTGTAATGCTGATGTGTTGCTGGCTGAACTAGGTGATGTCACATCCTATAAAGTGCAGCAGGTGGTCATCACCTAGCAAAAGGCAGTTTAATAAAGATTAAAAATATAAATAAATTACCCATTAACTACAGTATTATGATTATATTGTGGTAGACGCTCACAAGAGGTGGCCAATCAGATCCCAGTAGGAGCTTTTGCTACCCTGCCAGAGCGTCAACACACTGGGGGTTATGGGCAAAGGTCCCCACAAGCATCTAATTGGCCACCTCTGGTGCTCCCATTGCTTAACATACTGAGTTGTCATTATTAAACTAATTATTTATTTATTTATTTTTTACATTTTTATAAAGCTAGCTCTGTTTTTGGTCCACCAACTCCTGAGGTAAATCTCTTCAGCTGTTAAATGCTCCAAAATGTTCATCAGCCTTTCCCTAACTGTGTTTGTGTGTCGTTTGGGGCTGGACAGATAGTGTAGAGTGGGTTTATCAGAGCTGTGGCTGGCAGTAATGGTGAAGGGAGCAACCTATTCATAGGATTGTCCTTCTCAAACTGGAGATGGAGTGGAATAGAGCAACGGTCTCCAACTACCGGGCCGCGGACCGGCACAGTCACGTGATACGTGACCCCAAACATTTAGCCCACAATAGCAAAAATGAGTAAAACACAAACGTCTTTGGAAAAAACAAAATAAGCAACAAAAGGGACACACTTTGAGTGTCATTGGTGCTTGTTGTTTCCCATTACCCATCGATGGGACCTAATTCAGCATAATGGTGAGTTGTATGTTTTATGCACTTTATATTTGTTTTCATGCTGGTTGTATTTTTTTTGTTTTTGTCATATTTATCCTCCATACCCTGAGGGCAATAAATAATGGTGTCAGGCTTCAAGTTGAATCATGCCTACAGCTTGCATTGGCAGTGGTGTATACATGTGATTATAGCAGCTTTAAGGAAGGAAGAACATGTTGCTGAAGCCTTTAAATAAAGTGGACACCAAAATCACAAGAAAACTTAAAGTCCTTTCAATATTTAAAATCTCTTTAATGTCACAGTGTGGGCAAGTTAGACTTCCCTCACCAAGCCTTCGTCAGGGAGTCAGAAAGAACAAAGTGCACACACATCACACATATCCATCTTGTAGAGGGAAAGAGGAAACAACCACCTCTGGCCCTCCATACAACATGGGACCTCATTAGCTGAATACATGCTTTCATTTCTTTAACAAACATTCCACTGGATTAATTTTTCCATTTTTATAACAATGCAATAATGATAGACAGTATACATCAAAAGTTGTTCATGATGTACATTTAAGGGGCCTAATGGCTCTCCTCACACATTTTTTTAATTAAATCTTACGAACCTAATAACAAGGTTTTATGAAAGCTTACCTTTACTCTAAAGAGATGTTCAGTGTTGTGTTTTGAATGTGTATGTTCTAGGGTGGTTTCCTTTCAGTGACTGCACTGCTGTTACCAGCAGGTGAAGCTACTGCAAACAAACAATCGAATGCAAAGTCTGGGGCTCAAAAGCACCAAGAAAGAGAAGCTAAGATTCATTTTAAGCCTTGCATATAGCTTTTTCCAGTTGTTTCCACTGTTCTTCCTCATCTAAAGGAGACAATTATAATGAATACCTGTCAGCTTGAGCTCTGAAACAAATGCCCCTCCCCCCGATGAAACATGCTGGTACTCCCACCAATATCGCCGGGATTTGTTCGACAAACACATGCAAATTTTACTAGAATAAAAAAATAAGAGTTATCTTCTGGACAAGTTCTATTATTAGTATTACTGGATCAGTTTAACCATCAACACAGGCCTGATAGGTGAGTTTTTATTTGTGGAAGAGAACAGTCTTACTGGTGTGTTTGGTGCCTATTTGTGGCTTTCACACTGTGTAATTTTAGAGCAAAGGACAGCAAATGCCTGCAGCATTATTGTTGTAATTTGGGCTTTAAGGACAAATTGAATACCTTATCACTACAGACTTTACAGAGTTAATATAAAACTGTTCACTGATTTGTTTCAAAACACCTGTGTCCAATAAACCTATGGAAGCAGAGAGCTGCTGATATTCTTTTTAATGCCATTATGTCAAGAAAACAGATAATTATCACGTTATCACTAGAAAACAAAAGGTTGTGACTTTTCCTATTATTACTCATAATTAGAGCTGCCCAGAAAAAAAAAAATCAATGATTCAAGTCATTAGTTTCAAAGATCCCAGGTTGACTCATTTTGGCAGTAAAAAAAAATTGCACTTTGTTTTTTGATTTTTTTCTGCACCATTGTACACAAAATGACCACATACTACCAAAATAACTGTGATGGAGAGGTGGAGAATATAGAAATATAATGATAAAAATGGAGGGCAGGCAGACATGGACAGCATGCTCCAAGATGCTCTATTAAGGTTAGCGAAATTTGCTAAGCTACTTTGAACCAGATGGTGGTACGACCTCCTCTAGCCCACTGCTGTCCACTGTGATTGCCTCTTTGGCTACCCAGAGAGAGACTTTGTAGTGTGCTGCAATTTTATAACTGTACTACGAGCAAGACATACACTTTATTTTGACCGACTGTTGTTTTCATGTCACAGATGATGAAGAAAGGCATTAGAGGTCCAGTGTGTAAGGTTTAGGGGGGTAGAGTAGGCAATTAATGAAGATATTAATTATATATATATAATATATATTAATATTATATATATATATATATTATCTATATATATATATTATATATATATTATATAGATATATATTGGAAACATGAAATATGTTTACATTAGTGTATAATGTTTTTCTTACCTTAGAGTGAGCCATTTATTTCTACAAGCGCCGTAGGTCCAATGGACAAACTAAACACTGGCTCTATATAAGTAGGGTGCTTCGTGTTTTTCATGTTTTTCCTTCATGCTTGGAGCCAGAGGGCAAGTAGAAGGTGTTGTAATCCGCAACTCTACCAAAAGATGCCACTTCTTTTGAAATGTGAGTCTTGCATATGAAACAGATGCATGTAGGCTGGTAGCCTATAGGAGTTTCAAGTGGTGCTGAACCATTGACTGTATGTATGATTTCCCCCTGGTGGCTGGCTGTAATATGGTACATAGGCCAAACAAAAATGTTAAGCGAATTACATTTTTAGGCAATTCTAATCACATTGGCATGTTTAATTATTTGGTTCTATCAAAAAGTGGGTTCACATCATAAATCAGCCTGGTTTATGGGCAGGACCCTGATACTGCACTGTAGACCCTGGCTCCAAATGAGGTCACTGCCAGCAGTCACATCTGGATTATTTTTACTTATTACTTTTTACTTACTTTTTGTAGACTGGGAGGCCGATTTGAGTGACAAAGTGTTGAGTTCGAGTAGTATTAACCAGTCACGTTTGAATGGGCTTTGTTTGTAACGGTCTATGTGGAGAGCAAAACAGGCCAAAATGCAATCTCTGAATCATTAATGATAATTTAGCTTTTTTAAAACATTTATTCATAGTTTTTTTGTAATTAGCTATATATATTTTTAAAGTTATCTGCTTTCATATACAGCTATCAGACACTGGCTGTGATCCCCAGAAGCTATGGGTCAATGGGTTCTGAGATAAGTGTTTTGATAACTGGTTTAAGATGAAAATGTCAGATAAAGGAGAATCCATTATAGATCAAGGCATCAGACTGTACTTCAGGTCTAACACAATGTATTTCTGTTAAAGATAACATTCAGATCAGGCCTCCTCATTTTAGAGGACTAGTCAAGCTTCACAGGCAAGTGCACTTCATTAATCCTGCAGATTGCTAACTTCATTAGTATAATTACCTTCTTATCCCGAGAAATCAGCCTTTTGTTTTTTGGAGATAGGAAATAATTAACTTGTAGTCTTCAGTTAAATGCATTCAAAGAATAATTCTGCTGTTCTCAGTTTTGGTAGTGATCAATAGTTCTGTCTAATTACTGCCATCACAACAAACTCAACTAATCTGATCGGCTGAGCTATATTGTTGTGAGTTCCCTGCAACATTTAGGATTCACTATCAATAACTGGGAGGACTCCTTACAGTAAATTACTTTATTCATGTTGAGAAAAAGGTATTTAAATATATGAAATCATTAAATAGGTTTTTGTTTGTTTGTTTGTTTTATTTGGGCTGCGAGGTCCAACCCAAAATTTCTTATATCTAAATTATGAAACAGAATTATGCACAAAAAATTACATTAGAATTGGTTTTCCAGTTAAAAAGCTGATTGTATAGTTGAGATATGCATACCGTTATGGAAAGTGTTGATATTGACAGACTACTGTAACAGACTACATACGGAGATAAGAATTATTGGACAGACATCTCATTAGGGTTTGTCAAATTCAGCAACCTTTACTCAAGATTCAGGGTCATCTAAAGTCCTATATCTAATTACGTAGTAAGTACACACTCGCAGGTATTGAAAAATGACCCTCAAACTAGGTTAATTTTAAACTGTGCATTGGTTTATCTGTCAAAATGTCCATGTAATCTGTGTTATGATGGGAATGAGAGAACACCAGGACCTGTGCATAAACATTTTATTCATAACCACCATTGGCTAGGCATTATAACAGTCATAATCATAGTATGAGTAAATTACATTATATGGGCATTCAGGCAATGGAAATGAACAAAAAAAAAATCATGAAGAGGGACAGAATCCTCCAAAGCAGAGCATGTTGGATACATTTCCATGATATCCTCATTTCCAATGAAGAGATTAGTTTGTTCCTTATGAAGTGAAAGATTTTCGATTTTTCATGAATTCTCCATCATGTGACTCTGTGTCAGGAATGATTGTGGCTCCCCCTGTTGGGATGTATTTATGTTGGCTGTGATCACCCATAATTAATCCCACCTGTGCATATTGGTGTTAATACTGCCAGAATACACACTGAGGAGGAGTACTTTGCCCAAAACGTTGCAGAAAATTGCTTGCTTTCATAGCCTTTCCTTTTTTAAATACAAGAGCACAACACTAAATTACACTACTATTATCTCTTGTGCTATGTTTAATTAAGTTTTCATCAAGCTCACAAGCTGAGGAGAGCAACAATTAAAAAAAAACAGCTCATATTCAGGGTTCTGTTCTTTAAGTGTACAGAGATAAATGTGGTCCATTTCAGTTTGCTTAGAAATCCATTGTAACCTAAATCTAAAGCTATTGATGATGCAAACAGTTCCAATGAAGACAAATAGCTTCAGATGACAAGAAGGGAGGACACCTGCAATGAGATCACCAACACAATGTGGCACAAAGCCACTAAGATTTGAGGCTGGAATGAGCAGTTTATTCATGTATTTATTTATTTGCTACATACTTAACAGTAGGATTGCAATAAACTAATTTTATTTGAAGCAGTGGCAATAAAAAAGGGTATAGCAGCTGTATGATCACTTTGGTTGAAGTTAAATTATTGAATTGCACCTAATCACCGCATGTTTTTTTTCCTATATGAGTCTGTTTTTTTTCTTAAATGATGGAATTAAATATAATTGAAAAAAAGTCCCAAAAAGACAGTAAATGATTACCTTACCCACATGTCACTGCGCTCACACTGTGAACTAAGTGATCTCATTTTCTACAATATGTATCTTCAAACACATCTGTGGGTGTCCAATTGTGATTATTAGCTGCACTTTGCACTGAGAGACGCGCTCTGCAACTCCTTCACCCCTCTCCATCAGCGCGATGCACCGCTGCGATTCCAATTAAAAAACTAGAAAACTAGACTATATCAGATTTTTCATCCCTGTTGCGTTTGCTTTAGTTTTCCTTTAAGCTCTTTCCTCAACTCCCTCACATTCTCAAAGAAAAAGTTGCTCAAAGTGCACTTCTGGTGGTAGATTACGCACGAATGGGAAATGACTTACCGAGCGAGTTTCCAATGAGTGAGACGAAGAACACAATAATGTAAGCCACGATGAGAACCCATTCATACTGCTTGGGGTGTAAGTACTCTCTCCAGATGTATCTTAGAAGTTCGTCGTCGTCATCCACAGTGGAGTGGACATGTAACTCCGTGCTGTTGGCCACATGAGAAGAAGACAAACACTCCTCGCAATCCAAATTCCCAGTTATCCCAGACATCCTTCGAGGTGTTGTATCCCTGCGGTTAACCGTGTGTCTGCAGTGACCGCAGGTTGATGAGCAGATTGCCAATAAGGACGCCCCACTGTAGAGCGATGATAGCGCACTTCATAGACCTCGTCAGTGTGACGCTGGCTTCTCCTCTGCCTCCACACGCGATCACACCAGGGTCATAACACCAACATCACAGACAAATGTAGAGAGCAAGGAGACACTTCAACAACCCCCACATCACTCTAAAGAAAAAAAAGAGAGGAAACCTTGAGTGTTTTAAATCTTAGGTTCACTTAGCATCCTGCTGATAATCTCCTGATATTCATTTTTAACCTTTCTTAATTTTCTGTTTTATTTTTGGTTCACTTTCACATCTCCTATGGCACATGTAAATGTCCTTACCAGATCTGCACAATTACGATTAAATTAAAGCTCTCATTTAGTTAATATTTGAATATTTCCATTGCCTTTGTCGAACAAGGTGATGTAGAAGAATACAAGTTGACATGACTGGATATTGAGCTGCAGCAGGTTTATCTATTTTGAATTCAGTGCAGAACCCCCCTAATGAGCCTCTAATGAATGGATGCATAAATAATCCAAGGATCTCTCGAAATCATTTTTGCCCTTACCTGCATGATGAAATTGCATGAGCAAGGGTGTGCTTCATTCAAATAATTTGGTTAATGTGCCCCCATGTGACCAGTTGTAATAGACAAACTCAGTCATTTAATGAGTGCATGGTATGATGAGACTAGATCATTTTAAAAAGTATAATTCAGTTTATGTGTAAAATATGAGGGCAAATCATTATATTAAGGCACACACACTTTCTTAAATGACATTAAGAGTCATAGTTTCCGCTTCTTTGGTGCGTTCACTGTTGCTGAGGAATAATTCTGCAATTCAGTAGATACAAATTAATGGTCATCACTGGATATCCTCAAGGTCTTGCTGTTTGATAGAACAAAACAAAATTGTGATCTGTCTGTGCTGTGTGTGTGGGAAAAATATGATATTATTGATGATAACATGGCTTCAGTGAGAAAATAGGCCTGAGATGATAAAAGTGGTAAAGATCTGCAGTGGGACCTATGAGTGAGACAAACAAGAGAGAATTGTCCAAGTGTCTGAGAGCTGAGAGCTGAGGTGAAAATGGATCAGTTCACACAAGGAAAAAGTTTTTGTTCATCTGGGTGTCATATTTTGATGCACCGGTGCACACACTGTCATATTATAGCGTTGGTTTACAACCTTTTTGTTTGACATAACCCCACAATTCAGTCAGGTGAGCTGCCAACCAAGTTCCCTTGTTCTTTTGAAATATATATATTAATAAGAATATATTGTGACAATTATTAATTAGATACAGTAGAAGTGGGTATTGTTGCAATGTTTTGGTGTTTTTTGTAATTCTCAGTCTGATTATTTTGTAATTAAGTGTTCAGAAATTAGAAGTCTGTAATATGCAGACTGTAAAAATAGAATATAAAAGTCAGGGATATGATGCACAGATGTGTTTTTACAACAAATTGTCCCTCAAGACTTGATTCTCCTGAAACTCACCTAATTTCATTTTTTAGGAAACACCACGTGTTTTTTTTTTTTACATGTTTCTTGTTATTTTATATTGTTAGCGTTATGTGCCTCATTTCTCCATTAGAATAACCATTCATGTAAAAAAGAGTGGAAAATTCTCATTCTCAGAGAGTGTTCAGCAAATATTCTTCATGCAAGACATAATGGTTGCTAAGCATGATCTTTTTTTTTGTCTTATTTTTTCTGCAGGATTTGCCAAGTCTGTAAGTTTCTTTGTATATTACTAGAAGTTGGATGTTTTAACATTATTTCATCACTTTCAGCTGAATATTTCAAATTCTTCTGCTTGCTAATTATTTGTATGCCTAGTGTTAAAGGAATTTCTCAACATTCAGAGAAATGCTCTTATTCCCTTTCTTGCTGAGAGTTAAAGATCCAGTGTTTAAGATTTAGAGCATTCTGGCATCAATGGAATACAATGTGCAACTCCCCATTAGTGTCTAATCCTCTAAAAATAAAAATGCTGTGGGTCGTCCTTTATGGAGTCTGTCATGTTGAATCTGCCATGCTTCTACAGTAGCCCAGAATGGACAAACCAAACACTGGCTCCAGATGGAGCCACAGTAGTTTCACCTTCATGCTAGGAAGAAGAGAATGAAGCAAGGGGGTTGCAACCAGCAACTAAACCACTGAATGCCACTTAAATGTTATGCACTGGTCCTTTAAATGTCTGTATGCTTCATATGAAGTTATGGATTATACAAATACATATAGTTGTCTGTTGTTTGCCGGTTGTTTGTTCTTTTGTTTTATTGTGTAGGTTATAAGACACTTCTATCTGTTAGTTGTGTTTTGCCCTTTCTACTTTAATTCTGTAGTGTATATTACAGTCTGCTGCTGTAATAAGTAAATTTGAATGAATAGTACAATCGAATCTAGTCCAATCAAATGCACAACACAACCTGCAAATGACTGCCATGAGGGGCGCATACAGCACCAAGTCAGCCCGAGGCAGGAGAGAGAGAAAAAAAAAAAGAGTAATCTGACAACGCACACGTTGCCACAACGATTGACAGCGGTCAGATGCGCCAGGCAGTTGGATGCAGGTGGAGAGACGACCTTCAAACGGCGATATGAGGCCGGGATTGCTCCCTGCAGCAGCAAAGAGCAGTGTAGGAATAGAAGTACAAAATGTAAAAAAAATAAATAAATATAGAAATATCGTCAAATCAAATCATAATGAATATTATTATTAATTGTAGTCGTATTTGCATTCATTGCATTTTAATCTTTGTGAGGCTAGTATTTGCCAACCGCTCGCAGGAGGCAAAACGATTGCAGCATGTTCAGCAACAAAATATATGAAGATAAGCTGTGAATGATCCTAATTCTGTTTTTTGTGTAGCACACAAAATGTATGATGATGATTTCAGCATGAGGAGACCAGATCCAATTTTTTCAATATTGATTTCTTCACCTTAGTTTTCATCTTCATTCGAACACCTGACAAGACTGTGTTGTTTTCTCAAACTTCTGTCATCCTTCATGTCTGATGTGATGTGAAAGCTTAAGTCCTTGTAGCTGCCCATCATTCATTTACTGTACATTTATATCAAACTGTAAAGTGCACTGTCTAAACTATAGCCCTGCTTTGTTTGCACACAGAGAAAAACTGCCAGTGGTTAGCTCTCCAGGTAAAACGTCCTTGATTCCAATTGTAAAAATAACACTATTTTAAAAATGGTAAATGTGAACATAAACAAAAACTCACAGCTTATAGAAATATGTCACCTCTTATCACAAACCTGTTCCCATTTTCCAGTTTTATTTTGTTTAACCTTCCTGAAGGTCCAACTAAATCATTCCCCGCTGTGTATTCTGGGATTTGTACACCATATAATGACTACCTATGACTGAAGCTCCTCACACAGTCATGAAACATATAACAACATGAATCCATACTACTTTGACTTTTCCTGAGTCTTTGCTAATGATCAATATGCCCTGCTAAAGTATCATGACCAGAATGAGAGAATAACACATCCATGCCTTTGGAACTCTTCTAACTTCAGAAAATTTAATATATAATTAAAATATAGTTACAAATAAGCAGGAATGTATTTCTAGAATGATTCCTTCAGGCTCTAAATCCTAAATAAACTCACATTAAGCTGAGACATGAAACTCCAGTTTGCTAAACACTCATTATAAACAATAAAGTAATAAAGCTTTCCCTTGAATGGAAACTGAAGCATATAATCAGTGATTTTATAATGTTTACCTTTTGATTTTAACTATTATTTCTTCATATTTATGTCTAGAGTGAATAATATCCATATCAATTATTCAGTCACAGAAATTGCTTGGACAATTATTCTTGGACAATTAATTCCCACTCGATAAGCAGTGACTTTGCATTTGAAATATCACATATCTGAAAGGAATGACAGTAAATGACTCTTCTGGCTGATAAGTGAAAAAGCTGTACCCAGAAGCCTGGAGATGAAATCATGCTGCAAGCAGTATCATGCTGTGAAAATTGTGAAGTCACATCAGCGTTACAGTTTAGCATTTTTTGCTTTCTTTTTCTCTCCAATCATTTTCAGGTTGCGTTGGATCGGATTTCCAAATCTTTCCTTTTTTCCTTAGAACATGTTTAAACGTGTTTTGTTATCTTGCCACCGTTGAGGGAGGAGGCCATTCCTTCCACACACACAGATAAGATTATAAAGATTAGGTGTAAATGTTATATTCCCTTTATTGTCTTTTAGTATTTTATAGTGATAGGAACCCAGCTGTCTGGTAAGTTTTAATTATTCATCATTGATTTTTCAGCATTATGCGCTTCATGGCTCCTTGCAGAGCGGTCTCAGACACTTGATCACGCTGCAGGCTCTGACACAAACTGTATGCATATCAACGATCTCTGACTAAACTTAAACGTGTACCTGCAGCACTTTTTCTTGTAAAGTGAGTCTTGGAAAGTGTTTCATATTCACATCCTCGATAAACCTTTATCCTTAATAACGGTATCTCACATAGTCTGATGATGGAGTAGCTCCTCTGTACTAGTTGAAACTCAGATATACATTTTATTCATCGAGTGCTCTTCATGATACTCAGAGACACTTCACATGAGTTGAAATAATAAACAAACAACCAAGTAGATATATACAGCACACACTGGATTCTTTATTACATAATGATACTATTAACAGCTGTAAACAGTAATTATACACAATTACCCACTAGGTGTTGGTTCATGCTCACTGTGAAGGCTCAGTTGACGATGTCTGTGTGGCTTTACAGCATTATCATACATACATAACATACATAGGCTGTATTAACAGTGTTTAAAATATGCCTGTTGCCTACATTACTTGTTACATTACAGTATCTGTGTGTGTGTGGGTGTGTGTGCGTGTGTCTGTATGTGTGTGTGCATACAGTATATATGGTGAGGAACAGCTGATCAACCTTTATCCAGGAGGTGGCACTAAGGAGCGCATCCCAATGTTGTCCTTTAAACATTTTTGGTACGTCAGTTTGGCCATTTGAAGAAAATGAATATGTCACGGCTATGATATCAGCTTCTTTAATGTGCTGCTGTGAAACATTTTGTTAATTCCCATTAACTCTGCGGGGCTGTAACTGCAGTGTAAGACAAATACCAAATCTGCTCTATGCAAAATGCCACAGAGATTGAATCGGTGGGAAGAAAGGCAAAAGATGGCTTTGTGGAAAACTCAGAATGTCAGTCAAGAACACATCAGACTGAGTAAATGTGTGCAAAATATTAATGTTAGAAATGAAAAAAAAAACCTTTAGAAGGTCAATAGCTGAATATTTATTGGTCAGAAACTAACATCTCAGCGTGAATACTTGAGAGATTAAAGCATTTTGCCCTCATTAAAAAGCATTAAAATATGTTATATATACATATTACATGACATTTTGAAATAATCTATTTCCCCTACAGCCACTTCTGCGAAATTTTCCAAAACTTATAGCAGTCGGGAAACAACTCCCTCCTTACTTTTTCTTACATGGAGACAACAGCAATGCAATCAGGTTGCATCTATTTACCCTGGTGGTGAATTCAACTGCTGGAACTGAGCTGCATTTCAATGAGGCTCGCTGAAACGGCAACAGCATTTTTAAACTCGGCATCAGGAAGTAGAAGATGTGCTTTAGGAGTATCCAAAAAGGTGAAGGAGGATGCCTTGTAGCTGTATAGCATCAGACAATATTCAGGCTATTGTAGGTAAATACGTTTTTAATGTATCTCTTCTTGCTCTGAGATGAAGAGAAGAGGATGGGACAGGAAAGGATAAATATTATAGGATATATTTTATATATATAATTTTAATATATGGTAACAGTGCTTCAGCTACAGCAGCACAGCAATCTCCTGTGTATAATATTGTCTTATTTATCACTATTTGCCTGAAGTAATTCTGTCACTCAATCAGCACTGTCTCTGTGAGGGAACCGGTTTATTTTTTGTGGCAAGCTGATGTTGATACATAATTCAACAAAACCCTGTCTGTGCTTTAGAATAAATCTGTTATATTGCAAAGGTTTCATCTTGAATAGTGTCTTGCCAGCGAATGAAATAGCGATGCTGTTTATGGTTTAGGTCTCATCGTACAATATACTGCTCATACAATCTACTAAAAGCTTATATATGTGTATATACAAATATATTCAGATATTTTTAGTGCGCTATGATAGGCGGTGTGTTCCTGTGTTCATTTTTCTAATAAATGTAGCCTTTCTGTTAAAAGGTACATCACAGCTGGAGTTTAATCACAAGAGCCTGGGCATTTATCTTGAGAAGTAATTAAGAGTTAAAGAATATGAGGTGTATTAACAGTTTTTCACATTTTTTTCCGTTTTTTCCTTTAATATCCTATAAAAATCTTGTATAACAAAATTGAGAGAGACAGCACAGGCAAACTGCAGAGGAAGTACTGCAGGATATTAATTCTAGTATTGCCTGGGCTATGTGTGACACAGGAGGAAAATGAATTATACATGGCTTCATTTGACTCCCTTCTTTATACAAATGATGTATACAGTACACAGTGTAACAAGGTATGCTGGGTATTTTTGTTATTTTTATTATTGATCGATCTTCATACTCAATTAGTAACAAATCAACATTTGTACCTTTCCCCTCATTACTTATGTGATGAAGGTGGATTTCGGATGTAATGTATGTTGAACAGATGTTTTCAACCACACAGCTGTTGAGTGACTAATTACAAGGCAACTAATAACACTTTAATCACTGTAATTTTCAAAGATATTTAAGTACATGGTTCATGTGCACTGCATACAGCCTTACAGGTGGCATGGATGCTTATGTTCTTATGTGTTATGTTATGTCTTAACGTGAAAATATTTCCAGATTCATTTAATGTAATATCTAAAAACTGTGAAACTAGTTATCACAGTATTTCACCTTCTTTATCACATGATGTGACAAATACTTTCTTTGAGAAGGGTTGAATCTGGGGCAACTGGACTTAGTTGAAGATTTCTGAGGATGGGGATTTAACTCTTCTCGAAGAAAAATGAATGATTGAGAACCTTCGCTTGAAAACTTCTTCACTTTCAGTTTTTAGCCATGTTTTTTCATCTCAGCTCAGTTACATAAAGGAAGGAGCTTATTATTACATCTATACTTGAGTGTGTATTTTTTTAAATTACCATCCTTATTTTCCTTGTGCAGTTACTACCTGAAAGCAGGAGACGGTCACAACTACTCTTTTAGTTACTTGTCAAAGTATTATTTGACAAAACATCAGTGGTTCATCACTAGATGGCAGACAGAAAAAAAAAACATTCATCATCACCATCCATCTGTTTCATTACCATTTTATCAGCATCACCAGAAAAAAGTACACTAAAAGTTCAAAACTTTTATTTTAAAATAAGCATATCTGAATGCTCGGTTGTTATACCTGCAGTACATTAAACCAGTTTGCATACACATGTTTTACACAAGAAACCATGTTTCTCTTTGTTTACCCACAAGCAAAGGAGGTAAAGGAAGGAAACCCTGTTTAAATTATACCTGAGTGGTCGAATTCAGTGCACGCTGAATTTTGCCTTAAGCCACACTGTTTGACAGCTAAATCCTTGACAGGGTGAAATATTTAATAAAATATATGTAGTTTCACTTCAGAATCAATGAAAAAAAGCTCAGTTGGTAGAGCAGCCGCCCCATGTACGAAGGCTCAGCAGCGGCCCAGGGTTCCCCATCTCTCTCTCCCCACATTCCTGTCACTCTTCAGCTGTCTCTATCAAAAATAAAAGCTTGAAAAGGCCAAAAATTATCTTTGAAAAAAAAAATTATTGCAACCCCCATAGAATTCATGACACCTCTTTCTGACTTATACTTGACACAAATGTGATGACATATACTTGATGTGTTCCATCATGTGGAGTGCTGGTTATATTACATTCAAATTTGTTTGTAATACCATCACCTTGGCTTCTTGGCTTCTTTATAATGACAACAGCACTTTGGCATGTGCACACACCTACGCTTGCAGCAATAAATTGTATACACCTGTGACATTTTGACACAACTACTACTTAATGCATCTGTAACATCTGGCAGCATTTGAATGTTTCACTTCAGGTTGGCGTCAGCTGTGAAGAAAAACAAAGACAGCTTAAAAGTGGCATTAAGATTCTGTTACATGGCGGTCTGCTGCATATATACATATAGAATATGTTCCCCTTTAATGGTACTCATCAGTGCATCTTTATACAATAAAATAAGCAGATGTCAAAATGTAAACAATGTTTGCTGAAAACATTTTCCAAAGTAAACACAGAAAAATAATATTAGCAAACCCTGTCAAATGTGCATTCATAAAAAGTGATCTGTGTCTTAGACTACTTGTTCTTTTGTATGAGATTTCCCACTCTATGGAAGAATTTCTCCAGCTTATTTTCATGATGCCCTCGTGCAGCTCGAGTGAGGTTGTTTTCAATAGCTGCCTCGCCTTTAGGAAGGCCTTTTGTTTTGCCCTGAGAGTGGGTGGTTCCAAAGCTGTTTGAAGAACGTGTAGTGTGTTTCCTTTCAAGTGAACAGAAAGACTCCAATCTGCTGTAAAGGCGGTTCTCGGCACCACGATCTTTGCTCCAGCTTCTTGTGTCTAGGCCAGATCTTGCACTTTTGTCAAGAGCAGTGGATTTCTGCTGTGTGGTAGCTTTTGTGAGGGACGTCTGTGGTGGATTTCGTTGCTCCTCAACAGTGAATCGAGGTTTTGATGGTTTTAAATGGTCTGTATCTAACCGGTTCCTCTGCTGCTCTGAGAGAGACCTAACAGGAGTGGTTGTTCTTTGGTAAGGTTTGCCTTGTCCATCTGATTTCCCTTCCTGATCCTGAGCTGTTAGGGTGTCTGTACTGGTGCCAGACCTTAGACTCAATGTATCCAGGTTTCCAACTGAATCCTCTTTTTTCTCTGGTATGTTCAATAAGGATTTTATTTTCTTGGTACTCTTTAGAATTTGCAGAGAGCCCTTGCTGTTGGATTTAGCTGTCAAATCCTTGCTATTTGCATCCAAGGCTGCTGTAGACACAGTCCTGGATGGTGGCTCCTGCCAATTGGGAGTACTGGGGCTCTTTGTGGTTGTAATACTCTTCATGTCAAAATGAGAGAGAGACCTTTGATCTTCGTTCAGATTTGACACATACCTTCCATTCTGTGCATTGATTCCTGTCGTGCTTCTGTTTACTTGCATCCTTGCAAAAGCTCCATTCATGTGACTTGAGGATTTTTGTGCATACTCATTGTTTGATCTTGGATCTGCTACACTATGCCTTTTGTGCCAACTGTCTGTCAGGATGTCAGGGTTTGTGATCATAAGTCCATCTTTAGGTCTGCTTAAGCCACTGTATACAGGCTGATAAGAGTTCATACCGGGACCATAGCCTGTGTTATTCCGACTGTCCTCCAAAATCTGCAAACTCTTCCTCTTGTACATGAACTCTTCATTACACATTCTGTTTTCAGCTCCTCCTGTCGGATTCCACTGCATTGATGAATAGTGTAAAGGAGTATTTGGCTCCATTTGCTCTGGTATGGTCGACCTGAAAGCAAGGGAAGACCTCAGTCTTCCCTGCATGAAGGAGTTAGCTTTGTCCTGATCAAATTGGTCTAAATAGTCACAAGAGTCTCCGAATGGGACGTCAGGATTTTTGAGGTAAGAGTCAATCCTCATTGTGCGCATGAATGACTTGGATGTATTCTCCAGTGTTGGCATGTACTGCTGCATGGACAAAATGTCGTTACCATTGTAAGACTGATGTATGTTTTGACCTCCATGCATTGGTGGCACTTGTAAATAATTGTCCATGGTGTAGTTGTTTGTTACAGTTCCTGTTTCTCTGTCAATGTTCCAGTTGCTCGCTCTGGTCCTGATGTTCTGTGGCATACATCCATTGCGTTTCTCCCCAGCATAACTGTGCCTTTTCATGAAGTTCATCATCTCTGTAGACTGTAATTGGGGCATCTGATCTGGAACAACGATCCCATTCTCCATCAAAGGCCTAAGCTCGTTAGGTCCTTGTTCAAAGAGCCTCTCTTCAAAGTCTCTTGCACCTAGTTTCCTCTCACAGGTCTTCCTATAGACTGTGTCCAGTGTATGTCTCAACTGGTCCTGTCGCTCAATTCTTTGGGCAGAATGAGATTTTGGAAAAATCTGTCGTCCATGTGGCCCATTGCGCTGTAAAAAACCCTCGGGGGGGCACAGCTCTGCTGGCACACTTGACCGGGCGTAGAGTGTTCGAAACTCCTCATCGTAGGATTTTACCAGATGTCCTGTGATGACCTGAACCATGCTCAGATTAATCTTCTCAAACGACCAAGTGAAGCTGCAAACAAACAAATATGAATGTTTATTCATTGAATGTGAAGAAAACAGACTCACGTGTGATTAACACTCCAGTTTGGGCAAAGAACTACAGATACAAAGGAAAATCATTATATAAAATAATAAAAGATTATTTTTTTAAAGAGCTGTTTTGTGTTTACATTTGTTCCGACATAATTTTCATTCTTGTAAATGTCATGTCACCACATTTTCTACTAACCTGTTTTTTACATTCATAAACAAAGCCTTGTCCCGAAATAATAAAGGCAATTTTATATAGAGAGTGACAGTAAATATAGCACTTTCCTTTATGAATGCATTTAGTTTACACCTCAGTGGTCTGAACCACCAGCTATTCTTTTACTGCAGTTTTATTTACCTGTATGAGCCATAAATCGCTGTGTGGCAGTCCACTAAAAGAAACTTCTGCTCCATTGCCCCATGAAATTTAGCTCCTGATCGGCAGAGGTAACCCTGACCTCTCACAGTGCGCACCCTCATGTTCTGTGGTCAGAGCAGCGAAACAGATATGTCAGAAAAGATGCATTACTGTTACATTTTGAAGCAGAAGAAGGGATAATTTCAGTCAACAAATCAACACCTGAAACTGTACTATGCAGACCATTCTGACCATTTTAGATATGTTGTGGTTGATGAGTACCTGAGGTGTTGTTGAAGGCATGTGTCATGCTCTTACAGTTATGGCAACTAAAAGGGTATGTATCTTTAACATGTACCAGATCAATAATTTTGACGCAGTCCTTACAAAACCAGAGAAACCACCTAGCCAATTTGAAGACACATCTTGTTAGCTTAGCTCATTATAGCTTGTCTGCTTAATCCACAAAGTAAACAAAGTGTAAAAATGAAAAAGTTGTGGTTTAACAGTTGTTGGTAGATTTTTGGAGAGAGCTTTATTCGACATTTCCTCCTGTCTCCTGGCTGCAGCTACATATTTAACATCCAAACTTGAGAGTGGCATCAAAAACTCACTCAGCAACAAAGTGCATCTCTGAGACATCAAATTATTTTTGTATTGTTTAAGTCACTGTCTAAATTCGCAGTATGCAAATGTTATCTCCTCATGACGCAAGGTGCCTCATTAAAAAGATGCTTTAAATGATATACTTACTCTGAGTTGTTGAATTTTTACATCTTGACTTTCAGCCATTGTGAGGAAACTTTTCAAATGGAACTCATCCAAAAGCACATAGACCGGGACTCCACGTGCAGAGACATCGACAGCTTCTTTGAATATATCTACATCAGTGAACTTATCCATCACAATGGCAACAACCTGCAAGAACGATATGAATAAATCATAATCAGTTCAATGTGCCAAAGCCCAGAGTGGGTATAGTGCAACAGTTTAAATTTGTGAAGCCTGAATGACCTATTTAAGATCTCACTCATCATTTGTGAACATGAACAGTAAATATGAGTCTGACAGATTGAAACAGACGGATAAAAGTCTCAGAGTGATGCCAATAAAAATAAACTGAGTTTAAACTGGAGACAGACTAAGCATATGAGGGGTTATAATTATAATTTTTATAATAGCAATTCATTATTCTCAAATGAACTTACGTCCAACTATATTGCACGTTATTTAGTCAAATTCATTGCCTTAATTTCCTGCAGTAGAGGTTTCTGTGAAAAGAAACACTTCATCATACGCAACATCCATCAAAAAGTACTGTTTTGACACATGACACATCGCAGCTGGTGTCCCATGACATTTTTCTTTGTATTTGATTTTAATTAAATTGACTTAAGTGTTACACTTGTAATTACAAGGGAGAGAAAAAAAGGTGTTGTTAACTCTTCGAGAACTGTAAAAAGTAAGTTGGTTTAATTAGGAGCCAGTCAAGCAGAAAAAAGATTGTACCAAGACTAATTATCTAACCACAAGTTTAAGATGCAAAACTAGTTTGTGATTCATCTTGACACAATTTGAGAGGTAACCAAGTTGTTGTGTGAAAGATATATCTCTACAATCAGGTGCTATGGCTCTCAAACTGTTGGGAAGTTGCAAAACCTGATTTTGACCAGCAGCCCCAGCAAAACTATTCTTTACCACTGGAAATTGAGAGCAAAAAAGGTCTATGGAACTGCTGTAAGTGGAAAAGGTTCTTATGACAAGGGAATAAATCAAACACAGCAGAGAAACAGAACTTGTGAGTCAATTTGCTGTGAGAAAGTCTCAATGCAGGTAGTTTTGATTACCTGTCTTGCTTCCCGAATATGCTTCCGGACCACTTCTTTGATGGTGGGGTTGTTTTGTCTTGCTGGATGAAAGAGCAGATCTATATTAGTCTGCAGTAGGTCATGCATGACCTCCGGCCACCCTAAGTCCAAATCTGGCGTGTCCACATCCGAGTGAATGGGCCAGTACGTCCCTGAGGATGATTGGTTATCTGGTGGACCATCGATTTCCTCTGCATCGTTTTGAGGTGGGAGTTGTTCTACATTTTCAGTGATAAAGAGAATCTCTTCCTCTGAGAGGAAACTTCCGACACGTTCTCCTTTTAGGAGCTCTTGGTAACTTTCTCTGCCCGTGTTCACCAGGCAATCAATAGCCAGACGGTAAGACTCTCTGTAATCGGGTTGGATGTAATCTTCTTTAAACTCTCCCCTCAAAGATGACAACCGAGAAAACTCTGGAGAATCCATCACTTCAGACTGTTTCAGTTGGACCTGTCATAGATAATAGAAATCAATGACATCATGTAATACAAGCAGAAAACAAACATTGCAACAGGGTGGGAAATGCTGCAAGACTCGCTTCTCTTAAGCCTAATGAGGACAAGTGAAATGTAGCACATGAAAAGGTCATATTGGACCAGATGCTATCATTAAACTACAAACATGGAAAGGTCATATTGGTATTTGGATGAAACAATGAAAGGTCTTGTTCTAATTGTATGTACAAAACTTGTGTTAGACTTTGTGACACTGTACACCTGAGGATTCCTGAGAAACAAAGCAGGAACTGAGTGGTGATTAACACCTAAGTAGAAATTCAGACTGTCTTATATTTTAGATGTCTGTGAATCTGTATTGACAATTACTCTCAATGTATTGCGATTTAGCTCATAAATGACATGAAATCCAAATAAACCGCTTAATTCAAATGAACTTCTTGTTAATTAGCAGGTAGTAGATTTGCTGTTTACTTTTTTTTTTTAGTTGCTGAACAGGATTTTATGTACCTTTAGGTTCCAGCGTTTGTTTGTGCACACATAAGTAAAGAGGCCTTGTTTTTTTCCAATATGTTGGGTTCAAAAACTAAAATCAGTTTGACTTTCTTTCTTTTTCAAGACTTTGAGTCTTACATTGTGTAAATGTACCTGTCATTTCTATGGTCAAAATGATGAAATTTGTTCCAACAAGCCACATCATGAAACTGACTCATTATTGACATCATTATTCCATGATGAACCTGTTCACAGTCAAGACTTAAAAGATGACTGTCAGTGCATTGCCAAAGGGTAAAGGGTATTATTACACCTGTAGTGTCCTTCAAAGTTAAGGCAGGGTAAAATAAAACCAGTGAACGACATTAAGAGAGATTAATTAAAACACCTTAATCCAAGTATTTTCACATGAAATACATGCCGGTTACCTGTCATATTTAATACATCTGAAGAGAGAGCAGAAAGTTTACTCTGATTTTGAATTACAACTGAGAACCTGTTGTGAGAAGGTCAGTGTGAGCGTTTCACTTTCAGGTGAGGCTCGCTGCCGGTAGATAAAAATGGAGCTCTCATTACAAATGAATAACCCAGAGTACAGCTGTCCTTTCTTAGTTTTCAGGTAACATTTACAGGCTCTTTTATGAACTCTGCTGTTAGGCTTATGAAGTCATATATTTACATTTTTAACTAAGATAGGATATTCAAAGCTCCTTTGAGATCTGCCGTGCCTTATTTAAATAGATATCTCAAACTGTAAAAGAAACACTGTGCAGCTGTTATTGTAGCATATTTAACCATAACCTACACTGCACAACTAAAATATCTATTTACACATTTTATCACAAATTCCCCACTGTTCAGAGAATTCATTAAATAACTGAGGTGTTTGATATTCCACTGCTTCTTGTTGAATGCGTTTGAAAAGCTTCAAAAGCACAGCAAGCTAGTCACAACATTATTCTATGCTCAACAGCAGTAACTTACATTTAGATTGTGAACTTTGTGAGAATCCTCTTGACTGCTCCCAGAATATCCCTCTTAGATGTATGTATGTTCAGCTCATGTCAGAATGTGGAGCTACTGTCTGCCAGCTGGAAGAAACAAAGACAAGGTGGTGTCTCAACATGATAAACACAGTGCAGATGGAGGGTGTGGATTCCAGTTTTGACATGCAAAACGGTCTGGCTCGAAACTTGCTCACAGGCAGCCATAAACCTGTTTGAGACGCTTAGCCACTCCCCTCCTCTCTTCAGGGGCAAAGTTCGCACTGGCAGAAATCAAGATAATGACAGACACAAAGAGGCTTTGATATATTAAGTGTTGTGAGAAATTCTGTTTGATTTGTATATACTACAAGAATGCATGGTTTTACTTCTGTGTTTAGTTCCTTTGTATTTCCTGTATCGGGACAAACATGGTTTATAAGACCAAAGTGTTTTACATGCAGACACATCGCAGAGAGATTGCACACACACATTCAAATAGCATACTTGCATCATCCTACTTCATATTGTGGCTGAAATATCAGTCTGCACATCTGTAGGGAGCAAACACACTTCTAATTTTCCATGTAAAAGGTATGATTAAGATATATTCAATTTCCTTTAAAGTATTGCTCACAGGAGGAGGTAAATGAATGAAATACATACATTTATGAATTTATATTGGTCACTGAACATCTCAAGTATCTTGAGAAACTGGCATACCAAACAGAAAAGTGAATAGGCATTCTCTTCAGGGGTACATTATCAGTATGACCTTTTTCAATGGTTGTTTCAGAAAAATATTTTATATTATTAATTGAATCCTCAAGATATGTTTTACATTTATTGTACAAAAGTGTGTGGGTATCGTGTCACTATGTGTCCGATTAATGCAATGATACACGGCATTGCGGCTCTGTACTGTAGATTATTTGTGTTTCATTTCAGTTTTGTCCTACATTTTCATTCCTCATACTCTGCAGACATACATCAAAAACACTGTGTGTGCGTAGTCACATCCTATTGTTAAGGCTGTCGCCCCCCCAAGAAACCTTTCTCTAAAACACTCCCCATCTTGTCAGTGGCTTTCAGTCCTTTTCAGGAAATACACAAAACATTACAAATGTTTACCTTGCTACATTTCTTAAGTCACTGAAAGCGTGACTCTGCAGTGCCACATTCATTAATGGAGTTTTTATGGGATTCTTTGTGTTTGCTCAAGGCAGAGTTGAGTTCAGGTTGAAAAACACATTTTTTACATTTGCAATCATGAAAATATAAGATTAAGGCCAGGACATGTGATTAGTAAGGTAACTTTTTCATTCATAGTGCTTGTGTGTGTGTGTGTGTGTGTGTGTGTGTGTGTGTGTGTGTTTCTCAGTTCAGCTCTCAAAATTAAATGTTTCTACTTCAAACGTGTTAATTAGACACCAACACTTACAGCAAGGTGCCAGCGTAACTATACAAATATTTAAAACTTTTAGTGGTGGAGAAACATTCGAGTTTGGATGTCATCTATCTTCATTCAGTCTACACAATTAGCCCCAGAGCATTTTAAGGTCAGTTCAGGTTTCTTTAGAAACTACACACAGGCTCTAAATGACCTGTTACAATCATGCTTAAGGGGTAAAAGGGAAGTACTCAGCTGGGACCTTTCTGTGGGGAGTTTGCATGTTCTCAACGTGTAATCCGGCTTCCTCCCACAGTCCAAAGCATGTACTTAAAAGGTTAATTGGTATTAATTGGGTTAACTGTGAGTGTAAATGGTTGTTTGTCTCTATGTGCCCTGTGATGAACTGGTGACTTGTCCAGGGTGTACCCTGCCTCTTGCCCAAAGTCAGAGTCAAAGATATGCTTCAGCCCCATGCACCCCTGATGAGGATAGGCTGTTACAGAGAATAGATGGTTTTAGTCTTCTCATCTTACTTTCTGCAAAAAACAGCCAAGAAGTGTATTTCCCAGAAAACCATTTTTAAAACACTCACATTGACAGTCTCTAAACTGTCAGATCTGTTGACAAACTATTGCTTGAATTTGTTTCTTTGTGTCTGGTTTTCTTTTTCCTTCTTGTCTGTAACTGAATCAAACAACTTAATAAATGTCAGCAATATATGAAAGGTTATTTCTTCAGGGTGTCAGGAAATTAAATCACAATTGTATGGTGGTAATATTAATTAAGGTAAAGTATTTTAATGAGGAAAAATTAATTAGCAAAAGTAGATATTTCCTGTGATCCGATGACATTAGTCTGCGTTGGAGCGCTATCTTCAAAATGACTCATTTATTTACAAGGACTCAGAAGAAACTGTGTTAATGAGATCATGATATTCTATCACACACTGCATGATATGTAACAACGATATGCTCCTTTATTAAAACATAAAAAAAAGTTCCACAGTGCTTCAAGAAACAGCCATGAAGAACAAGATATCTGCACCATTGTTTAGTGGTGTCTTAAATCTGGGTGTGTGTAGATTGAGTAACAGCTGAACCAAGTCACAGGGAGTTTCTTCTCCTTAAGCAGCCTCTCTGTGAGTCACCTTTTGTGACACCTGATCCTTGTGCTGTGCAGTCGTCATGATCGGTTCCTCAGGCTGTTCTTTGCTCCTACTGGCAAGTCTGAGCAAGTGACATGCTGTTCTGTTGTCGCAAAGCACCTCTAATAAGCCAAATGCAGGACTGACATTTTGAAAAACACCAGGATGACACCAATTGTTGAACTCAAAATATTAAGGGGATAGATCAGTCTTTATCGTGCCAATGTAGCTTTTCCTTCCAAAAATATCCCACAGAGATGGAGAAACACACTAAGCAAAGAGAGAATCGTAATTTTAATTTCATAGCTTATCCATCATAATTCACGTCTTCATCAAGTATCATATAATGAGCATCCTAGATGATGATGATGATGATGATGATGATGATGATGATGATAATAACAGTGTTTCAAATGTGGCCCACATAATAACATGTTCATATAAAAGGTGACATCAAAGGTGTCAGCTGATACAAATTACAGGTTTAACTGTAAATGGCAAATCCGAATCTTTCCACTGAGACACACATTTAAAGTCCAGAACAGTTCAGTGATTGATAACATCTTGTTAGCTTGTCTCATATGATGATGGATGAGTTTGGTCTGTAGAACAAGCAGGTAATAAATGTGGGGAGGCCACAGCAATCAAATTGTACTGTCCCTGTTGCTTGCAGCGGATTTATGAATACAATACATTTGCATTTTTGATCCAATTCAGTACATGTTTCATAATGCTGAGTTTTGTGTACAGATGTTGGAGGGCAAGTGTGAAAATTGCTAGTTGCTAAAATTAGAATTAAAATTAAAATTAAAATTAGTAGCACATCTTTGACTTACTTTTATATTTATTTATTACAGTACCTATAAACTCATAAAGATGTTTAATACTTTACTTTATTATTATGTATTTATTATTTAATACTCTACTAAAATGTCAGTTCATACAATGATGGCAGGGTTTAGCATGAACTATTTCTACATTCATCACAAGAACAGGCAACAACAAAGAAAACTGTCCCACATTGTGTGTGCCTTTGTGGTTTATAACCATTCAAATCTCTATAACAAAATTGAAAAGGGCTGTTCTCTAAATAAATGAAGTAATAAATTAACCAATGAACCAAAAGCAAACACAGACCAGTAGACCAGAATCAGTAAAGGAGAGTTTATTGTCTAGTTGGGCTGGCTTAGCTGGGGGTCTGCAGTCAGGAATGAGGACAAGTCTAAGGCTATGAGGAAGTGAGGTCCTGGTTTTGGCTGGAGGGAACGTCCCATAGTGTGTGAACAGACAGGTGATAGTTAGACGTGGCAACAGATTGACAGACAGGCAGGCAGACTGGCTGGGTGATCCTGAGAGATGAGAAACATGTTGACATATGTATTTGAGTTTTTTGCAGAGACAGAGGAGCTGAATGGGGGTCACCATGACATCGCCTTCTCTGTTGTAGGCACACAAAGCAGAGATAAAATTAGAAGACCAGAGGCTTAGAGAGGACAATCATCAACCCACCTCCTAAGGAGGACAATTGGCAACTCCCACCTCCATAAGAGGTCAAACAAGCAGTGGCCTCTCTATTAGAGCCACTGCCGGTGGGAGGCACAGGTCGAGGACTCACCGTACTGCACAAAACCAGCTGATTGAGGCTGCAGGCCAAAGACAGCATGAGGAAATTTTGCTGCAAATGATACATTTTCACAAGCCGTTTCAGGGGCTCATTAGAGCTTTTCTCAAAAAACAATGATGTTTAGAAGGACTGTGCAGTCTCTGATGTTCAGGTTGAGGTAGTATATTTCCTAGCAGTTAAACAAAAAAAAAAAAAAACGTTTAATGACAGACACTCACACAGCCTGTAAGCCTTGGACTACTTAGTCCTGCTTAGTCAGTTACTGCTATACAAACAAGCTCTTTATAGATTTATGTGTGTTTTTATTTCAAGAAAGCTGAACCTTTTAGGAGTTGTTTTCTGCTTTTATTGTGTCCATGTTAAATTCAAATGCACCTTTGTTGTTATATTTTTATGCTCATGAACTTGAAATGAATTTCTGGAAATGTTCTGCTGTTCACACTTCTCAATGAAATATAACTGAATTTAACTTCACTTACATTTCATGTATTTTAAATTATTCATGGATGATTTCAGTAAAGCTGCCAACACACCAAAAACATCTAATTATGTCCGAATGCATCCAAGAGTTTGTTGCAACATGAGAACAAATGATGTCCTTTCATTCCATGAAATTATCTTTCATTGTGTTCTAAATCCATAACCTGACACCGATTGTAGTGGTATAGACTGTTGACTTCAAGGCTATTGAATGGGTTAGATGCTGCAGTAGAGAAAAAACATGTATTGATCATCCTATACCAAGTAGCCAGCCATCACGCACAGTTCCGGCTTCAAGTCTGCGCCAGGCACTGGGGGCCTTGAGGTCCTCTGCAGTATTAATTGTTTGTCTTTGAATGGGTGCCAGTCTATCTCAACACTGTGGTGGCCAGGGTCGAAGAGGCCTGTTGCTGCCTTCCTAGTCATAATAGATAGCTTGCCGTTGACGTTTCAATCTGCTCTCAGGCTAGAATATGCTGACAATAACACCTCCATGAGTAAAAACATTCTCTTTGACTAATTCTGGGCGTATAGTATTTGGGGTGTGATCTTTGGGTTTAAAGTCTATCCACCAGCACGAGTTCGGCAGAATGTGAGACCATCTCAGGCACTTCTGATGTACTTTGAGAGCGTCTCTAATTTTCCTTGATCAAGCGTCAATAAATAATACAGCATAAGACATCAGAGGCTCCTGAACACTTTCTTCCTTCCTGCCCTCAACATTGACCTTCGACTTCAGCAATTTCTCCAAAACAACTCCAGTTCGCCATCATAACTGACTTGAGTGGGCAAATGCTCACATTCGATGGTGTCTGGCACATTGGAGAGGTGTTCTCTTCATGGATGAATCCCGGTTTTCACTGTTTAGGGCAGATGGCAGACAGTGTGGTTGAGCGGTTTTCTGATGTAAGTGTTGTGGATCGAGTGGCCCATGGTGTCGGTGGGGTTATGGTATTGGCAGGCGTATGTTATGGACGACAAACACAGGTGCATTTTATTGATGGCATCATGAATGCACTGAGATACCGTAACGAGATCTTGAGGCCAATTGTTGTGCCATTCATCCACGACCATCACCTCATGTTGCAGCATGGTAATGCACGGCCCCATGTTGCAAGGATCTGTACACAATTCCTGGAAGCTGAAAACTTCCCAGTTCTTGCATGGCCAGCATACTCACCGGACATGTCACCCGTTAAGCATGTTTGGGATGCTCTGGATCGGCATATTCAACAGCGTGTTCCAGTTCCTGCCAATATCCAGCAACTTCGCACAGCTATTGAAGAGGAGTGGACCAACATTCCACAGGCCACAATCAACAACCTGATCAACTCTATGGGAAGGAGATGTGTTGCACTGTGTGAGGCAAATGGTGATCACACCAGATACTGACTGGTTTTCTGACCCCCATCAGACCCCACCAATAAAACAAAACTGCAGTTTCAGAGTGGCCTTTTATTGTGGCCAGCCTAAGGCACACTTGTGCAATATTCATGCTGTCTAATCAGCATCTTGATATGCCACATCTGTGAGGTGGGATGGATTATCTCAGCAAAGGAGAAGTGCTCACTATCACAGATTTACACAGATTTGTGAACAATATTTGAGAGAAATGGTTATTTTGTGTATATAAAAAATGTTTTAGATCTTTGAGTTCATCTCATAAAAAATGGGAGCAAAAACAAAATTGTTGCGTTTATATTTTTGTTCAGTGTATGTATGATTTAGGCATTGACTGAATGAAAATGCTTTTTGATTAATGAAAGCAAATCCATTCACACGGGTGTTCTTATAGCAACACAGCACTGATTACTTGTTCACCTACTGTGTAAGGAAACTTTATGTACATGACAAACCATCTTCCTAACACGTTTGGCAAAAGGTTAAGGATGCGGCTAAAGGTTGGCTGAGATGTCAAGGCCTGCCAGTCATTTCCTTTTGAAAAGTGCCAACTGCCAGAAAGCCCAGTGTTGTTAGGCCTTGAAGAGGTATTGGCACACTGTCTGTGCTTCTTTGTAAAGTTGGCAGTTTTGTATACCCACCTATCTGACTGTATCTGAAAATCTACAGGTGTAGGAATTCATCTTAATGTTGTAATAGTTTTGAGTTTGTTTTCTGTGTTTCCTGTTTTATTTTGTAGTTCCACCCTGTCTGTCTTGTTTCATTCTACTTCCTGTTTTGTTTCCTGCCTTTTTTGATTTGGCACCTCCCCTGATTTGTTTCACCGGGCCCTGATTGTCTTGCCTGTCTATTTAGTTCCTGTGTTTCCTTTGTTTCCTTGTCTGTACATTGGTTTGTTTTTGTGTTTTTTGCCCTCTTGGTTAATCTGTTTTTGTGTCCTTTGGTTTTGCTCCTGTTTCTTTGTGTTTATCTCTCACCATTTTGTGTTGTCATTAGAGTTAGCTCTTGTTCACCCATGCCTGCCTGCCTGCAATTGGGTCCTGTCCCTGCGCAGCTGTTGTCACCACACCTATTTTTTGGGGCCCTTGGAATTGTCCTAACGTTTCCCCCCTATACGGCACCCCTGACCCCCACTCCCACGTAACAAATGACAAATGCAACAAACGTGTGAAATAATAGTTTATTTGTATATCTCCTTTTTAAAACACAGTTACAAAGCACTTTATAATAAAAACAAAACAAATAAAATCAGTCATTAATCACCTTGTGTTCACCTTATCATTTATGAGAATACAATTCATGCAAGTTTAATAATTACAGAAAATATCAGTTCTGTTGCAGTAGCAGATATCTCAATTTGTGTTTATCGGCTAAATAAATTTTTGTGTACGCACTGTGAGAGGCATAGTATCAATTTCACAAAATTTCCCATGTTTCATGCTGCTCGAGTTTGTTTCGAAAGTGGTGGACGCTTTCTTTTTATAAATGCTGTACGTGCAGCATTTATAAATAAAGTCTGTGGCAAAGTTTTTTCCGCTTCAAGCATCCACACCTGAAGCTATCATTAAAGCAGTGGGAGACAATAATGCAGTAACTCATACAGGAGGTTAGAAACTTTCTCTGGTGCCATCTCCACATATAAGAGACACAATAAGAGCTGCTGGATAATGGGATAGCGTGAGCTCAGTTAATAATAGAGTGTGACTGACCAGACATAGAAAAAAGCATGAAATTGTGTGAAAAGTGCAAGAGGCCATACACTAAAGCCCAAGCCATTAGATCCCACAACGTAGGTCAACTCCTATAGTGTATATTGATTACTTGATGAAACGGGTGAAGAGCACTTCTAAAAGCATTCCTGAGAAGGATGGAGAAAAGAAGTCCCAAATAGAGGCTTGCAAACTGCCTCAACAGATGAAGCACGTCTTGACTAGCAGTTCTGACAGGATGCTCCTGAACGTCAGGCTGAAGGCACGAACGAGCCTACCACCTATGTTTTTCTAAGTTCATATATAAATTACCACAGGGTCAGCAGTACAATGAAGTGTGCTGGATGAGAAAAATAGGTCGCTTTAACATAGCAACAATAGCACTAGACATTAAAAGTAAAACAAGGTAAAGGAATAGAATTAAATTCAATTAAAAAGTGGAAACTGAAAAAAAATATAACAAAATAAAATATGTTTATAAATATTTTATTTTCCACTGCAATGTCTCACAAAATGATAAAAAGGTATCATGGGGGGACCCTATAAAAACGCTCCAAAATTAGTGAATTAACAACAAATTCCTGTTCCTTCCTGATTGTGAGTCTGTACAGGGTGTTTGTGTGTTTTTTTAACACATTATCTATGTCGTTTCTGTCTACTTTGTGCTGCTTAATGCAGCTGGTTGTGGCATCTGGCAAAAATAGTCTAGCTGCATATTCTCCACGGGGAAAGGATAAGTAAGGATACCAGTTACTCCTGGGAGGCTTCAGAAATGTGCAGCGGCACTTCTGGTGGACTCACAATCAATGTCTAGACCGGCTGCAATCACCTCCACCAGCCCTGCCTGGTGGAAATTAGACGTCAACTTGATTTGTGTATTCCACAATTATAAATAACCGTCTAATGATAAGGAACAAGGAATTTCACTACATCTAGTTTATTTGATAAACAGACTATTTTCATAAATACTTTTCATAAATCTTTGACATTTGATTCTACCTGTTGAAAAAAATGTCAATATAAATACCTGTTTACTTACCTGTAAAAGCAAAGAAACAAAAATGAGATTGTTGACCTTGAAATGGAAAGAACAAGTATACAATAATTCAAATATCTTGTATGTAAATACTGTACCTCCTGAAGTAAACACATTTTTTAATGAAGTCCTTAGAAAAGAAGTAACTTGCATTGATATCTCCACCATTCAGGGTCTAACATTTGCAGCTTAAATGAGATCCACGCTGGAGAGTGCAAAGCCTCCCACCGCAAGCTGAAACCAACAAAAGCTTATAGCCTTGTCAACAGCACTCTGTCTCTGAACCTGCAGGCACTATTGAGACAGAAGCCTTGTGGAAAGATAAAGACCTCCAAGCAATAAAGAAGTAGGTTGGAAAGCTGAGAAAATCTGTCCCAATTTTATCAGTTCCCATAAAAATACCAAAATCTAGTTCTCCGGAAAACTACTCAAGGTGATACAGAAACTTATTTGTGCTCAACAGCAACTCAGGCCAAGCTGGAGAGAACCAAGTGCTACTACAAGTGTGAGGGACACTCATGATGTTGGTCAAAAACCTTAGTAGAACATTTCCAAGGATCAAGTTTTAATCTTTATCTCATGGCACTAAAAACATTCACAGTCAGTCAAAACAGGGTTAGGGCACTGAGAACATTTTAGCAAGACTTTTGGTATTTAGTAACAGGAATGTATTCACGGTTGGCAGAATTTATATTATATTATATTTTAAATTTTCTGGTGGTATGCCTCCGGAACATAAGCCCATAAACCTCATAATCCAAATTTCATCATAGAATGAGCTCACACACCCATCCTGTGCCTTTCCCACTTCCTTAGAAGATGCATACTTACATGGGGTGGATTAGGTATGAAGGATCCAGCTCCAAAGTATTTATGTGGAAATGCACAAGTTAAAACTCACTGTTTTGTTTTGAGCTCCGCCTCTTATAGGCAGAAGGCCAGCTTCTGATCCTCCGTACCCCAGCATGCATCAGAGCTGTTAGATCAGCTAGAAACTTGACTTGGTGACAACAGGAGCCTCCACCCTAGCGTTTAGTCACTCTGACACTCCCACTTCTTCATATAAACCCTCAGGTGCACTAACAATCTGCGAATTTGTTTTTGCAACCACCAGCTGTTCTGACAAACAGGTTTTGATCTCTCCCTCTGGTTAATTAAAAGAGACAGAAATATTAAAAAATATATTAGCAATCAACAACAAATTTGCCTTTGTGCATCTGTCTGGGTGGGATTTTGTATAAACTCATCCATATCAAAAGACATCCTATACCTCCGCTCACAAGAAATATTGTCAACCAAAAACAGACAAATGGCAATGAGCATTGGATAAAAGAACGACCAATCCTCCACTTTATGCTACATCCCTGCTTAAGGATGTAGAAGTACCAAAAGCTATTTCCTGGTCCCCAAACCAAAGCCAGAACACTCACCTATCAATAAAGTGATAATTTATTACTGCAATCAGTGTAAATCACTTCAGGGTGAACTAAGGCCGAAGCAATAAACAAAAGAAAACTGTCCCATCAAAATAAGTGCTGACAATTTCTTGGAGAAATAAGACAAAAGACATTTACTAAACTTGTCTTCCTATGGTAAGAAAAAGCATGGGGGGGAAACAGTTCAAACAGCCTGATAGCTTCTGTGCTATTTCCAACAACAACAACAACAACAACAACAAAAAGAACAATTTCAGAAATCACAGACAACCAATAAATCACAAATCACAGGTCTAAAACTAAAGGTTACATTTGGAGGCTTTTGAAGACTGAAATGCTGCTGTCGGTAGTCAACAGTAGGATGTTGTAGAGGAGCCAACAAGCAGTATATGCATCCAGCCAGTCAGGAAGAGACCCTAGATCTAAAGAAAAAAGAATGTAATGAATAATGAAAATGTTTACATACATGGTACATGGTCTTTCAAGGTAAAATGCAGATAACAAGTTGGTATCTTTAAGTATTTTGTTCACTTTTCTCTGCAAAAACACAACACCAAAATATATAATTTACATCACAGTTCATTTATGGAATCAGATTGGTCACGATAATGAGTGCACAAAACATGCTGGATCAGTGAAAGAAATTAAAGTCACAAAAAGACAATGGGATTCAGTTGCTTGATGTTTTTGTCGATAGCAACAAAATAATTCAGCAGTGACAAAATGGTTGAGGTACGCTGGTACTCTGTATGCTCTTTGCTATAGCCGAACAATAACTTGTTTTAAAAAAAGAACAACTCAAGCAAAAAATAATAAGATTAATAAAACCAAAACAGAATAGTGAATCAAGTTCAAAAACATTTTTCCATAAAAGAACAGAGCGTTGTTGTCAATGAAATGAAATGCCAAAAATGACAATTTCACTTAATGAAAAGCAGCAGACCTTTCAATCAAGCAGCATACATTTGAAATAATAAAAATCCGGGCTGCTTTGACTTTTTTTTTTTTATGTATTTTTTATTCAGTGCCCCAGCTGTTCATTTTGTTTTAGCCAGACCCCCTTCAGCTTCACTGTAATGGTTGTAGCTACAGTTGCAGGTTTGAATGAGGAAAACTTTGGTTTTATCTCAGTCAGAAATCTGCATATTAACAGCATTAACAACTCTCAGCTTTCAAACTACACTGTTCTCCAACTGGGAACACGTGTTAGAGAGCAGAACATCAAAGAACCACACGGACAGTCAGCTGAGAGCAAGTCATCCTTTATACTGTATGGCTGTGCCAACACCCACTGCTTTTTATGGGTATTTCTTTGCTCTTCTCACATCTACTGCTCTGTTCCATCTGCACTACAGTTATAGTCCTTTCTAAAGTCCAGCATTCTCGAAATAAACCACGTTGTACACCATGCTGATGACCATGTCTAAAGGAAGAAATGTTTCTTCCTCTTTCAGTGGAATTAACCTTTTTACACACATTTACATCTACTTACTGCCTGCCACTGCCTCCTTCCATGATATGAACTGAAATTACCAAATTAATATCTAATTTCCTGTCTCTCTGTGCATATAATTAGGGACAAAATTAACCAACACATTGTTCATTTTCATTTCCTTGTTTGAAAATGGATAATGACTCATATATAAAAGTACATTACTTAATGAAATCCTATCAATGTCCAGTATCTACCCTTTGATGGCTAATGAAGATAGCTTCATCAGTTATGAGTTATTTAAATGAAAGTCTAATTTGTTGCTATAGTGCTGAAAACTGCACCCACAAAGACTGCTTATTGTCCATAACTTTAAACTTGAAAGTTAAAGCTATGGACAAAAATGTATAATAACCAAAGAAAGATTACTTATTTTATGCGCCATTAGTATGTTTAACCTATAAATGCAACATTTTAAGATATATTTAAATTAGTTTGGAGGATAATACTTCAAAAACGTCACTGATCCATGAATGAGAGGAGAGAAAAAATGTTTTGTGAAAATATTTAATATATTATTAAATATTTAATATTTTTCTGTTAAAAAGTTCCACTTAGTATTGTTTCTAGTCATTGCTGTTTTTCTATTATTATTATTTATTCCCCTCATTGGGTGGTGGAAATCCCATTGATATTTTAGACATGTTTTGATGAAGCAGCCTATAGTTACCCAGTAAAAGCTTGTGATTGAATTCTGGATAGTTGAAGGTCAGAGATAATGCATTAGAGTCCTGTATCCTGCTGTCTCCTTCTGTTTTTTTTTTTTTTGTCGTTGTATGGAGTCACAACTGTGACAACAATAAAGCTCAGGCAAGATCCAGTTAATCCATCCATCCCTCCGTCCATACATTCATACATCAGCATTATAAGCTGCTTTATAAGCAATAAATGGTGTTGCATTAGTCAGTTGTGGTCATAATATATAACATTTTTCACTTTCTTGGAGGCACACCTCCCACTTTGAAAACCTCTGATCCATATAAATCATGCACAATGCAATGCCAGAACTTAATTTGCAGTTATTAATAGTAAACAATGCAATAATGAAAGATATGTGAGGTGGAATGCTCCTTATTCAAACAAATAGGTGGCAGAGAGGGAGATAATTGTTTTTATATACTAATAAAGCTTAGATAACAAAAGATTAGCACAATGGATTTTTGTAGACTGTGATTCAGTCTGGCATCTCAGGCTGCTCAAGTTTTCTTCACATCAACACGGGAGGTAAAATGTTCTTAAAATGGTTGACGAGTGGGTGCAGACTAAACATAATTACAATGTACAATTATCAGTTGTGGATACCTTGTGGGAGGAATTTCAGTCCACTGCTTTTAATCTGCAGAACAATGACAAGTACAAGATGTACAGTAGATCTATACATAAAAGAAAAGTATGAGGCAATTCAATCCAATACCTGTGCAATAAATCTAATCACAGTGAAGCTTTCTGTTTTTGTTCATAAGTTTGTGTTTTATACCCACTTGAAGTCTGCAGAGACATGTTTTCGCCTTTTACTTTAAAGTTCTTTCTATAAAATATAGACCTTATCATTTGTACCAGACTGACTACAGCTCCATTAAAAATCACTCAGTGTTACAAAAGCACCTGAGAAAAGTATTCCTTCAGTCCTTCAGTCATGTCAGCAGTTGCTTGAGGTTACACAGCATCTGGATCAACTACTCTGCTGAACCTAAAACGACTAACTTCAAATTGAATGTGAATTGAAAAAAAAAAAAAATCCACTTACTATAGTAAAATATTCATGGAGGGTGTGTAACAATGATAGAATGTGAACACTAAGCTAAAAATAAAGACAGAGGTTCATGTTTGTTTCAATCATATTTTTATTAGAATTTAGAATAAACATGAAGGACAAGTGTCTTTCTGACTTTCTATCCCTGAGGTGCAAACATAGATGACCTAATTTGACAAAATATTTCTGTGCTACTGAAAAGATCAAAGCTCAGTGTATCTCTAAATTGTTGTTGGTCAGAGTGAAGCTGTGGGAATCTGGACGGTTGGTTAGTAAAAAAAAGAAACAGGTGTGTTCGTAGGCAATGCTCAATTAATAAAAGCCCAGGCTGAGGTGTAGTAGGCATCGTGTTCATGCTGCTCTTGTACTTTCACCACATTACTGAAGCACATTGCTATACGCAAGACACAGAATGCAAAGCTTGGTCTCTGGTGTCGATGTCAAAGGAGGACGATGATTTTGACAAGACTACTGTGAGTGCACACTAGTTTAATCATGCTTTTGCAACATTTTGCAAGTGCCAGATAATCTCATTAATAATAATACCCGATTATAGCATTTATATTAAAACATAATCCAGGATCCATTATGTATTTTACTATTATATATTATTACAATCTGTATCTGTATCTGAATACTTAATTCATCCCTTGAGGAGAAATTATATTTTCACTTAAGTTTTAACATGCATTTATTACCCAAAATACAACACACACACAGACTGCTCATAGACATGCAAATGTGGACAGATGATGCAGTGATTGGCAGCCACACAGGACGGCACCCTGGGAGTGTTTAGTACCTTGCTCAAGGGCACCTCGGCAATGCCCGGGAGGTGTACTGGCACATCTCCAACTATCAGTCAACCCTCCATACTTTGGCCTGTGCTGGGACCACTCTCCGGTTCCCGATTCAAATCCCTGCAGACTGAGCTACTGCCGCCCTCAGACTATTCATTTATTTATTGTCAATAACACAGCTTGTAACCTCACTACAAGTGGCTGACTGCTGTACTCATTTAAAAGTAAATGTACCTGTAAACATTTTAGTTTTGCTGACTGCGTTCAAGGG